>NC_059209.1:5018722-5218722 GCF_020615455.1 Coregonus clupeaformis
CTACAGGTTCCAGTGCCCCAGTGCAGGTCTTTTCCAGTGCAGTATAACAGGCCTGGTGTTTAGGATGGAGGGAGAGGGAGAGGTGCTCTATAGGACAGTCCCCTGGAACAGGAGGCTTCTAGCCCAGAGTGGCAAGAGACCTGCAGGACCCCTGTTCAAGTTTACATGCCTTAATGGGTCTGTCTGTCAACTACACCTCCCACACTGTGAGATTCATTCTGGTAAGTATTCATTTCAAGTAACTTTCAGGAATGAAAGAGGAATTTCACTTTCAAGACTGCTCTAAACAAGATAACTCTGCAAATATGCTACATTGTCTTGATTGGAGATGATTGGGGACTACAGGACAAGAAGGACTGAGCACGCCCCCATTCACATCGACGGGGCTGTAGTGGAGCAGGTTGAGAGATTCAAGTTCTTTGGTGTCCACATCACCAACAAACTATCATGGTCCAAACACACCAAGACAGTTGTGAAGAGGGCACGACAAATCCTATTCCCCCTCACGAGACTGAAAAGATTTGGCATGGGTCCTCAGATCCTCAAAAAGTTATACAGCTGCACCATCGAGAGCATCCTGACTGGTTGCATCACCGCCTGGTATGGCAACTGCTCGGCCTCTGACCACAAGGCACTACAGAGAGTAGTGCGTACTGCCCAGTACATCACTGGGGCCAAGCTTCCTGCCATCTATACCAGGCGGTGTCAGAGGAAGGCCCTAAAAATTGTCAAAGACTCCAGCCACCCTAGTCATAGACTGTTCTCTCTGCTACCGCACGGCAAGCGGTACCGGAGCACCAAGTCTAGGTCCAAAAGGCTTCTTAACAGCTTCTACCCCTAAGCCATAAGACTCCTGAACAGCTAATCAAATGGCTACCCATTGAGCCCCCCCCCACCCCCTACTTTACGCTGCTGCTACTCTCTCTTTATTATCTATGCATAGTCACTTTAATAACTCTACCTACATGTACATATTACCTCAATTACCTCAACTAACCGGTGCCCCCAAACATTGACTCTGTACCGGTACCCCCCTGTATATAGCCTCACTACTGTTATTTTACTGCTTTATCTATTGTTTAATTAACACTTATTTTTCTTAAAACTGCATTGTTGGTTAAGGGCTTGTAAGCATTTCACTGTTGTATTCGGCGCATGTGAGAAATACATTTGTATTTTATTTTATTTGTCATTTATATTGTAGTATATCTGAGAAAGATCTAAATGTTCTCTTTCTTTCCCAGGTGGTGGATGTGACTTCCTGTCTGTAGCCCATGTGACTGATGACATCATTGAGTTTATCCATCCTCTTGAGATAACAGAAACACACATCATAATAAACATCACTGGATTCTCTGCTTATGGCCTCACCAAGGATAAGGCTCAAGTGTCCCCTATTCAGGGGCTTGTGTTGTTATTCCACCAACTGTTTGTCCCTGAAGAGAGGTCCATCCTGAATGTGTTGTTGCTTCCCAGTAATGTTGTGATCAGGGAGGTAAGCATAACATTTCAAACCCCACTTCTATCTGGCTGGAATTCCACCAAGCTGGCAGTGTCAAACACACAACATGGAAACAATAACATGTGCCCTGTGCCTCAAGAATGCATGTTCATATACTAGTTGAAATCAAACCAGAGTCAAGTAATTACGTCAAAGTACTTGATGTGTGCTTGATTTAGCTTTGAGTTTGCACTTTTGTGACTGTTTCATTCGTTCCATTATGCAAGGAAAACTAAAGTAAGCACAGCTGATTGAAACTAACAAAGCATATATGTATTGTGATGAAAACATATGACCTACAAGCAACATGTATTTGATTGAAGCACAATGTATCTGTCCATTGTTGATTCTCAAGGTGCAGGATGAGAGGAAGAGAAGGAATGGAGACAAAGAAACCTTCATTGAAACAAATCCTCACTGCAATCTAACCCCGAACAAACCATACATCCTCTCCACAAATATTACACATGGATACAGGATCAACCCAACAGTAATATCTATAAGCCATAAAGAGATTACAACTTTTGATATTTATTTAGCTGTGACCTCAGTATATTCACATTACATGTAAGATCGTTGATACTGACTCTTGCTTTTTGTGTTCCAGACAGCAGAATTTTTGGATTTCTATCAAAACTACTCACTCACATTTCAGTTGTTAGAAACTATAGTTAAAGAAGTTGAACTTCTTCTGAAAGAAAAGGAAGGTGATGAACTTGTATGGAACAGACTTGTCTGGTTGCCAGGTAACAGACATTCAGAGCTCAAATCCAATCAAATGAAGTCAGACCCGTAGTACTGTTACATGTTTTTAGTTCTCTTATAGCGTTATTGTTATTGAATGATGATGTCATTATATCACATGATTATGGTTGGTTATAATGAATATACATTTTATCAGATAGTAAAACACCTTCTCTTTTCATCCACAGCCTCACCAACAGATGTCACCTCTACAGGTACTGTTGACCTTCCACTGACATTCACCATCATTATAAACCTCTCAATAACAAACTAAAGATTCACCATCATTATAAACCCCTCAATATTAAACTAGAGATTCATCACCATTATAAACCTCTCAATAACAAACTAGAGATTCATCACCATTATAAACCTCTCAATAACAAACTAGAGATTCATCACCATTATAAACCTCTCAATAACAAACTAGAGATTCATCACCATTATAAACCTCTCAATAACAAACTAGAGAAAGTTAATCTTATATCTTATCATCCTATATAGGATTTTAATACATCATTTCCCCCTCCCAGTGTCAGCTGTTTCCCTTGCAGCCCCTCCTGCCAACCCCTCTACCCTCCCTGGTAGAGGCTTCATCAGAAATCACAGGATGGCTCTAAAGACTCGCCTGGGACTCTTACAGCCCATATCCCTGCGTCTCCAGGATCGTGGGGTTCTGATTGACGAGGAGAGGGAGGAGGTGGTCAGCAAATCCAGCAAGACCCTACAGAACCAAGCCCTGCTGGACATGGTGGTGAGGAAGGGGGCTCGCGCCCAGGAACACTTCTACCAGGTCCTGAAGGAAGTAGATCCCTACCTGGTCGAAGACCTGGAAGAGCAGACAGTCTGAGACAGGTGCCATGGATACCACCTCACAACCTTTAGAAGATATCAAAACTTGTATCATAGACAGAGAGCAGTTCTTTGAGGAGGAGCCATCCTGACCAGAGGTGGTTGGTGTGTAACGTGATTGGACCCCATTCTCACCAGCACTCCCATCAGTCTGTAGTTTACTATACAAGCCCCAGGTCTCAGGCAAGGTGACATCACTGAGAGGCTACTGTCTACCAGACAACCTACCTGTGTTACTCTGGTACACTGGCTGCAGACTACAAGATCAGGGACTATGATGTTTTTAATAGTAATAAAATACATTATTTTAAATTACTGAGTATGTTTACATGCACAGTAATATAATTAATAGTAATATATTAATCTGACTATCCAGCATGTAACCATACTCACTGTAGTGCATATGTGATTATGATAATAATAGAATAATAATATGATGGTATTGTTGAACTTTTTACATTATGTCATTACCTTTATAAACACAATATTCTCTGATGATTTAGTGGAATGAATAGAAAATAATAGGGTACGAGAATAGAACACAACACAACACAATACAACACAACACAACACAATACAATACAACACAACACAATACAACACAACACAACACAATACAACACAACACAATACAATACAACACAACACAACACAATACAACACAACACAATACAACACAACACAATACAACACAACACAACACAACACAATACAACACAACACAATACAACACAACACAACACAACACAACACAACACAATACAACACAACACAACACAATACAACACAACAAAACACAATACAACACAACACAATACAACACAACACAACACAATACAACACAACACAACACAACACAATACAATGCAACACAATGCAACGCAACACAACGCAACGCAACACAACACAACACAATACAACACAACACAACACAATACAACACAACACAATACAATACAATACAACACAACACAACACAACACAATACAACACAATACAACACAATACAACACAACACAACACAATACAACGCAACGCAACACAATACAACACAATACAACACAACACAACACAATGCAACGTAACACAACACAATGTATCTAAATACTTGACTAATCCCTGAGCAGGAAGTGTCGGGAGTTGAGGGAGTGAAAAGCAACGGCAGTACAGTAAATTAAATGACTGAGAAACTCACTGTTATTTTATCATTCAAATGTTACTGAGATTTTACATTTACAGTCGCTCTTATCCAGAGCGACTTACATTTAGTGAGTGCATACATTATTATTATTATTTTAATTTTTTTCATACTGGCCCCCCGTGGGAAACGAACCCACAACCCTGGCGTTGCAAGCGCCATGCTCTACCAACTGAGCTACACGGGACTACGTTAGATATGATCAAGTACGTTAGATAATTACATTTCTAAAGAACAATATGGATAGATAAATAGTGTTTTCCAGTCTTCTATGCAACCTTTCTCTTGTTACTTCTGGATTGTTGAAATTGTTAAATAAAAGTTGAAAGTCGTAGGCTACGAATGTACTGTTTTTTTTACCCGCTCCAGAGTACAGGCCTCGGTGTAATGCTCATTCCTTCGACGATAAACACAAATCCGACCATCACCCCTGGTGAGACAAAACCGTGACTCGTCAGTGAAGAGCACTTTTTGCCAGTCCTGTCTGGTCCAGCGACGGTGGGTTTGTGCCCATAGGTGACGTTGTTGCCGGTGATGTCTGGTGAGGACCTGCCTTACAACAGGCCTACAAGCCCTCAGTCCAGCCTCTCTCAGCCTATTGCGGACAGTCTGAGCACTGATGGAGGGATTGTGCGTTCCTGGTGTAACTCGGGCAGTTGTTGTTGCCATCCTGTACCTGTCCCGCAGGTGTGATGTTCAGATGTACCAATCCTGTGCAGGTGTTGTTACACGTGGTCTGCCACTGCGAGGACGATCAGCTGTCCGTCCTGTCTCTATGTAGTGCTGTCTTAGGCATCTCACAGTACTGACATTGCAATTTATTGCCCTGGTCACATCTGCAGTCCTCATGCCTCCTTGCAGCATGCCTAAGGCACGTTCACGCAGATGAGCAGGGACCCTGTGCATCTTTCTTTTGGTGTTTTTCAGAGTCAGTAGAAAGGCCTCTATAGTGTCCTAAATTTTCATAACTGTGACCTTAATTGCCTACCGTCTGTAAGCTGTTAGTGTCTTAACGACCGTTCCACAGGTGCATGTTCATTAATTGTTTATGGTTCATTGTACAAGCATGGAAAACAGTGTTAAAACCCTTTACAATGAAGATCTGTGTTATTTGGATTTTTATGAATTATCTTTGAAAGACAGGGTCCTCAAAAGGGGACGTTTCTTTTTTTGCTGAGTTTAGATACTCATTTTACTTTAATGTGAATGTTTTACAATAGGTTAATGGTAGCCACATCTCCGAATAACAGCACACCCTGGAGGTTAACGTTAATGGCTACTTCCTGATGTAGCCTATGTTAATTTCTCACAGCTGATGGGTTGATTGCTCTTATCCTCCACGGGATCAGTGTCCCGTATATGGGACGGTTGAGCTAACGTGCGCTAATGTGATTAGCATGACTGTTGTAAGTAACAGCAAACTTTCCAGGACATAGACATGTCTTATATGGGCAGAAAGCTTACATTCTTGTTAATCTAACTGCACTGTCCAATTTACAGTAGCTATTACAGTGAAAAAATACCATGTTATTGTTTGAGGAGAGTGCACAACAACAAAAAACGTATCACGGCAACTGGTTTGATACATTCACCTCTGAAGGGAAATAATGTACTTACATTCAGTAATCTTGCTCTGATTTGTCATCCCGAGGGTCCCAGAGATAAAATGCAAACACTTTGTTTGATAAAAATGTTTTATTCAAATGTAGGAACTGGAATCTACAGTTTGAACCCCTGCTGTCTTTGGCTCCACACCCACCCCGCCCAGCCATCTAGATGTGTGAAAGTTAATGTAAAAGCTAATGATCCATCATGTATGACATTCCTGGGAGTGTGTAAACTTACATTTTGTATTACCATATCATTGTTGTATGTTCTCTATAGTTATGCACTTGAAAATGTATCAATTGACCAATTCGGCACATTTGGGTAGACTTGATACAAAATAGTCCAGTATTGCAATGCTTCACTGGATCAATCTGAAACTTTGCACACACACTGCTACCATCTAGTGGCCAAAATCTAAATTGCGCCTAAACTGCAATATTATATCATTAAGATGATGGAACAAAAAAGAAAAATTAAAACTCATGTTTTTCTGTTTGTATTATCTTTTACCAGATCTAATGTGTTATATTCTCCTACATTAATTTCACATTTCCACAAACTTCACAGTGTTTCCTTTCAAATGGTGTCAAGAATATGCATAACCTTGCTTCAGGTCCTGAGCTACAGGCAGTTAGATTTGGGTATGTCATTTTAGGCGGAAATTGAAAAAAATGGTTGTGATCCTTATGAGGTGTGGGCCACATGTTAAGGAAGGAAATAAGGTAGGCTAGGCTAGGTTTGATTGAACATAATAATTAATATTCGGTCCAGTCGGCTGTCCATCCCTGGACTTTGTGTCAAAAATGGATCCATCTAAGGTAAGAAGAATAGGTTTGAAAGTAAACCGATTAGGCCTATGGTGTTATGTCGTGGATGATTGATGTTAGTCCTTGGAGAAGTTTGATGTAAAGTACAGTAGCTAGGTAGTCACCTACCTTTTCTGAGTCAAGATCACCTTCGCAGTCAAAAAGCAAGCAGAGATCTACCGCTCAGATTTATTTGTAAAACAGTACTTAAAAAATGTAAGCCTATGCAACATTACTAAAAACAGTTATGTAGTAATGAAGTTTGTTCAGTCGGGCTAATACATTATCACAGCATATTGGCTATATGCCTGGCCTGTCAATATTGTTCTTCTAAAACCATATTATATTTCAAAACTCGAGCTTTGATAACAAAATAGGTAAGTTGTTGTATCACTTGTGAGGTACAGCTGAGCATAAATTGAATTAATTTGCTTTTTCATTTTACTGGACTGATGGTACCTGCATCTGATGATCAGTCTCAGTGAGACATGCACAAATTCATGTTGTTTCTTTGAGCAAGTGAAATATTCCTTGATATTAAAATAGACATGACAAGCTGCTAATATTAAAAACGCAGGCCTATCGATAATCTCGTCTACTAATTCATTGCAGTTGCGGCGCGAGAGGAAGTAGGGCGAACCTGTTTTATGTTTTGTAAAAGTGTTACATAAACAAGTGTTGACAGTGCTGAAGAAAAACGTAAATGCAAACTCACTCACAAAAACAGCAGCTCTTTGCTCTATTCTTTGACAGTCTCTCTCTGGTCATGGTTTTAAAAGTTATTACATCTCATGTAGGCTGTGGGGTAGTGGAAGCTGTACCAGGCACGGTGGTTTGAGCTATCCGATTGGCCAGTACAGTGGACGCACTTGATTTAACTACAGCTATCCTAGTCCACCGGGTGGTCGGAGTTTGTCCCTTCAGACAAATTAAATGGTTCAAAAATGGGAACACTTTGCTCCGCGAAAAATTGAATAAATAAATAAATAAATAAAGAAGCGCGATCGACTGGTTGTTGACCACTGGGCTACACCCACTAACACGGAAGTGAGAGATCCTTTTATTCGATCACAGATTCACATAATCTAGAGCAGGGGTGTCAAACTCATTTTAGCTCAGGGGCCACATGGAGGAAAATCTATTCCCAAGTGGGCCGGACCGGAAAAATCATGGTATATATAACTTAAAAACAACAACTTCAGATTGTTTTCTTTGTTTTAATACGATCAACATACAACATAAAGCTGGAGCCTGAGGACAGTGTGTCCAAAATAGTACAAGCACAACATCACTATTAATCATAAAACACGTCAAGTTTATTTGAAAATTCTAAAGAAAAAGAACACACAAACACACAATGCCTCAGTGATTAACAGAACTGTTTCACAGATCACAGAACTATATCAGGGTGTCATTTCTCAGGCAGAAATGTAGATAAAAATAATGAAATCCTGTTCCCCAAACAAGTGCAAGAACCACAGAGTCAAGAATAGGTTAAATATACAAATAAAATAAAATCAATTAAAAACAATAGCACATCAACATTAAAACATATAAACATAAATCTGAAAGCGTTGCTCAAACTCCCGTAACAGTCCAGTTATTTTATCTTTGAACCGCTTCATGTCTGCCACATGTTGGGTCGCGCACAAATTTTTCAGACAGGGGAAGTGAGCTGCATCACCACCGGCAAGTTGCGTCTCCCACAATGACAGCTTCAACTTGAAAGAACGTATGCTGTCATAATACTGCGTGACAACTTTGTTGCGCCCTTGCAGCTGTTTGTTCAAGTTATTCAGGTGCTGTGTAACATCCACCATAAATGCAAGGTCCGGCATCCATTCTGCGGAATGAAATTCTAACACTGGTTTGCCCTTTTCTTCCATGAACTGTTCAATTTCTTCTCGTAAATCAAAGAAACGCCTCAGCACAGCACCTCGGCTTAACCATCTTACCTCAGTGTGGTATGGCAGGCCATAGATGTGGTCTTTCTCTCTGAGAAGGCTGTCAAACTGACGGTGATTCAGGCTTCTGGATCGGATGAAATTAACAGTTTGGATGACCACCTTCATGACGTTATCCATCTTTAATGACTTGCAACACAAAGCCTCCTGGTGCAAAATACAGTGAAAAGTCAAAAAATCACGTCCTCCATTTGCAGATTGCACTTTCTCTCTGAACTTTGTCACAACGCCTGCTTTTTTCCCAATCATTGAGGGCGCACCATCTGTAGCCAGGCTGACAGCGCGGGACCAGTCCACTCCGACCCTGTCCAGCGCGCCGACGAGTGCGGTAAAAATATCAGCTGCTGTCGTTGTATCTGTCATCGGCACCAACTCCACGAACTCCTCGGTGACGGTCAATGTGTCATCAACTCCGCGGATGAAAAAATGGCCAGTTGTGCAACATCTGTAATGTCCGTGCTTTCATCAATTGCAACCGAAAACGCAATAAATGACTTTACTTTTTGCTTCAACTGGCTGTCCAAATCCACTGAAAGATCGGAAATCCTGTCTGCAACTGTGTTTCTTGTCAGGCTGATATTTGCAAAAGCCTGCCGCTTTTCAGGGCACACAATCTCCGCTGCCTTCATCATGCATGTTTTTACAAATTCACCCTCACTAAATGGTTTTGAAGCCACTGCGATTTCATTAGCAATGAGGTAGCTAGCTTTCACTGCAGCGTCACTGATGTCTCGGCTGTGAGTAAACACAGACTGCTGTTTCTTCAGACCCGCCAACAGTTCATTCACCTTCTCTCATCTCCGCTGTCCTTGAAAGTTGTCATATTTGTCGGCATGAAGACTCACATAGTGGCGACGAAGGTTATATTCTTTCAGCACTGCAACATGCTCTGAACACACCAAACATACAGCTTTCCCATTCAATTCCGTGATTAAATAGAATGACCATTTTTCTTGGAACACTGCACTCTGCGTCCACTTTTCTCTTTTTTGACAGAGACATATTGGGGCAATGAGGGTGCCAAAGCACATAATGTTAAAAGTAGAAGCCGTAATAAATATCGCGGGCAAAACAAAGTAGCTCATTGGCTGCACGTGCTTGACTTACTTGCTCTGCCCCGGTATAAACAGTTTGCTTGCTTAACACGTTTATTATATTATTATTATATTTAACACAATTGTTATTGCGCCATCCAGTGGACGCAATTGGAACAGCAGTTTATTTTATTGAAAAATTGCAGCATTGAGCTCACCCACCTTCTTCATGGAAGTAATTGCTACCAAGAAAAACACCTTCTAGAGAGGTGTTTCAGGGAGGCAGAATCCAATGGTTCAAAAGGCGGCTTTGCCAAAGCAGCCAAGACCACATCCAGGGGGGAATGCGTAAAGCTCCAGCCCTGGCCAATCGTGAGCCAGAGCATCCAAGCCCAGAGGCCCTGGTGGCTCCGACATGGAGTACCACAGGGGGTAGTGTGCATTGCCCAGGGAGGCAAACAGGTCCACCTGTGCACTCGCACCACCTGGGAATGTAGGCTCCAGTCCCAAGGTGGGGTGCCCTCCATCTAGAGCAGGGGTGTCAAACGTACGGCCCGCGGGCCGGATCAGGCCCGCAAACGGGTATAATTTCTTCAAACGAGAAGAAATCATCTCGCGGGCCGGATTATACCCGTTTGCGGGCCTGATCCGGCCCGCGGGCCGTACGTTTGACACCCCTGCTCTAGATGGAGGGCACCCCACCTTGGGACTGGAGCCTACATTCCCAGGTGGTGCGAGTGCACAGGTGGACCTGTTTGCCTCCCTGGGTGGAGAAGGGGGATGAAGCCCAGGGGGAGTTCTACCAGGTCCTGAGAGAAGCAGATCACTTCCTGGTCAAAGACCTGGAGAAGAAGAAAGCCTGAGAGGTAGCCATGGATACAACAACATCAAGAGATATATCACTATACTACTAATACATTACCTGAGAGAGACAGACAGACTGAGAGGTAGCCATGGATACAACAACATCAGGAGATATATCACTATACTACTAATAAATTACCTGAGAGAGACAGACAGACTGAGAGGTAGCCATGGATACAACAACATCAGGAGATATATCACTATACTACTAATAAATTACCTGAGAGAGACAGACAGACTGAGAGGTAGCCATGGATACAACAACATCAAGAGATATATCACTATACTACTAATAAATGACCTGAGAGAGACAGACAGACTGAGAGGTGACCACGGATACAACAACAGGGGATATACCTGTTCAGAGACATAGAGCAGTACTTTGAGGAGGAGCCATCGTGACCAGAGGTGGTTGGTGTGTAACGTGATTGGACCCCATTCTCACCAGCACTCCCATCAGTCTGTAGTTTCCTATACAAGCCCCAGGCCTCAGGCAAGGTGACATCACTGTGAGGCTACTGTCTACCAGACAACCTACCTGTGTTACTCTGGTACACTGGCTGCAGACTACAAGATCATTGAATTTCTATCTGGAACATGTTGAATGTTTAATCATCCTGGACAGGTCTCAGGCAACAACATGTGAGACTTAACATCTAGCAGACAACTGACTGGACAGCTGCACTGGCTGAACACAATATCAATATATATCTCTGTTTAGATATAGTGTACATGTTTATATAATGGTATCTTTAAGAGCATCTTTTAAATTGTAATGTCATTATGTTCCAACAAAAGGGACTAGTGGGCTCCTTTTATGATAGATAAAGAGAAATAGACTCTCACTCTTATAGGTAATAGAAATAGACTCTCACTCTTATAGGAAGTAGAAATAGACTCTCACTCTTATAGGAAGTAGAAATAGACTCTCACTCTTATAGGAAATAGAAATAGACTCTCACTCTTATAGGAAATAGAAATAGACTCTCACTCGTATAGGAAATATAAATATACTCTCACTCTTATATGAAATAGATATAGACTCTCACTCTTACAGGAAGTAGAAATAGACTCTCACTCTTATAGGAAAGAGAAATAGACTCTCACTCTTATAGGAAAGAGAAATAGACTCTCACTCTTATAGGAAATAGAAATAGACTCTCACTCTTATAGGAAATAGAAATATACTCTCACTCTTACAGGAAGTAGAAATAGACTCTCACTCTTATAGGAAAGAGAAATAGACTCTCACTCTTATAGGAAAGAGAAATAGACTCTCACTCTTATAGGAAATAGAAATATACTCTCACTCTTACAGGAAGTAGAAATAGACTCTCACTCTTATAGGAAAGAGAAATAGACTCTCACTCTTATAGAAGTAGAAATAGACTCTCACTCTTATAGGAAATAGAAATAGACTCTCACTCTTATAGGAAAGAGCAATAGACTCTCACTCTTATAGGAAATAGAAATAGACTCTCACTCTTATAGGAAATAGAAATAGACTCTCACTCTTATAGGAAGTAGAAATAGACTCTCACTCTTATAGGAAATAGAAATAGACTCTCACTCTTATAGGAAAGAGAAATAGACTCTCTCTTATAGGAAGTAGAAATAGACTCTCACTCTTATAGGAAAGAGAAATAGACTCTCACTCTTATAGGACAGAGAAATAGGCAAAAATGTAGCTCTTGAGATTAAATATATCCTTTTTTTTCTACCATATCGACATTAATCAGACTGAATCTCAGGGACTCATTTCACTCTCAGGGAAATATGGTATATTTTGTAGTGTAGAAATATCTGGGATAGTGTTTTATAATTGCATTAATCTATTTAATCTCTCTGTCTCAATTCAATTAAATTGAGATTACAAATATACAGTGCATTTGGAAAGTATTCAGACCCCTTGACTTTTTCCACATTTTGTGACATTACAGCCTTATTCTAAAATGGATTAAATAAAAACATTTCCTCATCAATCTACACACAATATCCCATAATGACAAAGCGAAAACAGGTTTTTAGAAATGTTTGCAAATGTATTAAAAATAAAAAACAAATACCTTATTTACATAAGTATTCAGACCCTTTGCTATAAGACTCGAAATTGAGCTCAGGTGCAACCTGTTTCCATTGATTTTCCTTGAGATGTTTTTACAACTTGATTGGAGTCTACCTGTGGTCAATTCTATTGATTGGACACGATATGGAAAGGCACACACCTGTCTAAATAAGGTCCCACAGTTGACAGTGCATGTGAGAGCAAGAACCAAGCCATGAGGTCGAAGGAATTGTCCGTAGAGCTCCAAGACAGGATTGTGTCGAGGCACAGGGAAGAAAAACTTTTCTGCAGCATTGAAGGTCCCCAAGAACACAGTGGCCTCCATCATTCTTAAATGGAAGAAGTTTGGAACTACCAAGACTCTTCCTAGAGCTGGCCACACTGAGCAATCGGGGGAGAATGGCCTTGGTCATGGAGGTGACACTCCCCATCCAACCTGACAGAGCTTGTGAGGATCTGCAGAGAAAAATGGGAGAAACTCCCCAAATACAGGTGTCCCAAGCTTGTAGCGTCATACCCAAGAAGACTCAAGGCTGTAATCGCTGCCAAAGGTGCTTCAACAAAGTACTGAATAAAGGGTCTGAATTCTTATGTAAATGTGATATATATATCACATATATATACACTGCTCAAAAAAATTAAGGGAACACTAAAATAACACATCCTAGATCTGAATGAATGAAATAATCTTATTAAATACTTTTTTCTTTACATAGTTGAATGTGCTGACAACAAAATCACACAAAAATGATCAATGGAAATCAAATGTATCAACCCATGGAGGTCTGGATTTGGAGTCACCCTCAAAATTAAAGTGGAAAACCACACTACAGGCTGATCCAACTTTGATGTAATGTCCTTAAAACAAGTCAAAATGAGGCTCAGTAGTGTGTGTGGCCTCCACGTGCCTGTATGACCTCCCTACAACGCCTGGGCATGCTCCTGATGAGGGGGCGGATGGTCTCCTGAGGGATCTCCTCCCAGACCTGGACTAAAGCATCCGCCAACTCCTGGACAGTCTGTGGTGCAACGTGGCGTTGGTGGATGGAGCGAGACATGATGTCCCAGATGTGCTCAATTGGATTCAGGTCTGGGGAACGGGCGGGCCAGTCCATACCATCAATGCCTTCCTCTTGCAGGAACTGCTGACACACTCCAGCCACATGAGGTCTATCATTGTCTTGCATTAGGAGGAACCCAGGGCCAACCGCACCAGCATATGGTCTCACAAGGGAGACCTTGGTACCTAATGGCAGTCAGGCTACCTCTGGCGAGCACATGGAGGGCTGTGCGGCCCCCCAAAGAAATGCCACCCCACACCATGACTGACCCACCGCCAAACCGGTCATGCTGGAGGATGTTGCAGGCAGCAGAACGTTCTCCACGGCGTCTCCAGACTCTGTCACGTCTGTCACATGCTCAGTGTGAGCCTGCTTTCATCTGTGAAGAGCACAGGGCGCCAGTGGCGAATTTGCCAATCTTGGTGTTCTCTGGCAAATGCCAAACGTCCTGCACGGTGTTGGGCTGTAAGTACAACCCCCACCTGTGGACGTCGGGCCCTCATACCACCCTCATGGAGTCTGTTTCTGACCGTTTGAGCAGACACATTTGCACAAAGGTGGAGGTAGCAGTCCTGCTGCTGGGTTGTTGCCCTCCTACGGCCTCCTCCACGTCTCGTGATGTACTGGCCTGTCTCCTGGTAGCGCCTCCATGCTCTGGACACTACGCTGACAGACACAGCAAACCTTCTTGCCACAGCTCGCATTGATGTGCAATCCTGGATGAGCTGCACTACCTGAGCCACTTGTGTGGGTTGTAGACTCCGTCTCATGCTACCACTAGAGTGAAAGCACCACCAGCATTCAAAAGTGACCAAAACATCAGCCAGGAAGCATAGGAACTGAGAAGTGGTCTGTGGTCACCACCTGCAGAACCACTCCTTTATTGGGGGTGTCTTGCTAATTGCCTATAATTTCCACTTGTTGTCTAATCCATTTGCACAACAGCATGTGACATTTTTTGTCAATCAGTGTTGCTTCCTAAGTGGACAGTTTGTTTTCACAGAAGTGTGATTGACTTGGAGTTACATTGTGTTGTTTAAGTGTTCCTATAATTTTTTTGAGCAGTGTGTATATATATATAATATATATATATATATATAATATATATATATATAACAACACTTCTGCCAACAGAGCTCAGAGGGCTGACATCTACAGGTTATGATCAGTATGCGTACTACTGAAATAGAACCTACCTGGAACAACGAAACTGCTCAAACTCTCAGGTGTAAATATTAGTTTTTTATTCTGAATGGATGACATTAAATTTTTTACCAGAATGTTAATGTTATATAAGCCACTGTACGTTTCAGTTATTTTGTCATGCAGCAAATGCTATGCATGAAAATTATGCATTCATATTTTAAAAGTTTGTCAAAAGATAAATCATTTTAAATGCATAAGTACTGTACAAACAGTGTTAATTGTATGTAAAATGTATGCACTCACTAACTGTAAGTCGCTCTGGATAAGAGCGTCTGCTAAATGACTAAAATGTAAATGTTATATATATATATATATATATATATATATATATACAGTGGGGAGAACAAGTATTTGATACACTGCCGATTTTGCAGGTTTTCCTACTTACAAAGCATGTAGAGGTCTGTAATATGTATCATAGGTACACTTCAACTGTGAGAGATGGAATCTAAAACAAAAATCCAGAAAATCACATTCTATGATTTTAAAGTAATGAATGTGCATTTTATTGCATGACATAAGTATTTGATACATCAGAAAAGCAGAACTTAATATTTGGTACAGAAACCTTTGTTTGCAATTACAGAGATCATACGTTTCCTGTAGGTCTTGACCAGGTTTGCACACACTGCAGCAGGGATTTTGGCCCACTCCTCCATACAGACCTTCTCCAGATCCTTCAGGTTTCGGGGCTGTCGCTGGGCAATACGGACTTTCAGCTCCCTCCAAAGATGTTCTATTGGGTTCAGGTCTGGAGACTGGCTAGGCCACTCCAGGACCTTGAGATGCTTCTTACGGAGCCACTCCTTAGTTGCCCTGGCTGTGTGTTTCGGGTCATTGTCATGCTGGAAGAGCCACGACCCATCTTCAATGCTCTTATTGAGGGAAGGAGGTTGTTGGCCAAGATCTCGCGATACATGGCCCCATCCATCCTCCCCTCAATACGGTACAGTCGTCCTGTCCCCTTTGCAGAAAAGCATCCCCAAAGAATGATGTTTCCACCTCCATGCTTCACGGTTGGGATGGTGTTCTTGGGGTTGTACTCATCCTTCTTCTTCCTCCAAACACGGCGAGTGGAGTTAAAGCTCTATTTTTGTCTCATCAGACCACATGACCTTCTCCCATTCCTCCTCTGGATCACCCAGATGGTCATTGGCAAACTTCAGATGGCCTGGACATGCGCTGGCTTGATCAGGGGGACCTTGCGTGCGCTGCAGGATTTAAATCCATGACGGCGTAGTGTGTTACTAATGATTTTCTTTAAGACTGTGGTCCCAGCTCTCTTCAGGTCATTGACCAGGTCCTGCCGTGTAGTTTTGGGCTGATCCCTTATCTTCCTCATGATCATTGATGCCCCATGAGGTGAGATCTTGCATGGAGCCCCAGACCGAGGGTGATTGACCGTCATCTTGAACTTCTTCCATTTTCTAATAATTGCACCAACAGTTGTTGCCTTCTCACCAAGCTGCTTGCCTATTGTCCTGTAGCCCATCCCAGCCTTGTGCAGGTCTACAATTGTATCCCTGATGTCCTTACACAGCTCTCTGGTCTTGGCCATTGTGGAGAGGTTGAAGTCTGTTGAATTGAATGTGTGGACAGGTAAGGAGTTCAAACAGGTGCAGTTAATACAGGTAATGAGTGGAGAACAGGAGGGCTTCTTAAAGAAAAACTAACAGGTCTGTGAGAGCCGGAATTCTTACTGGTTGGTAGGTGATCAAATACTTATGTCATGCAATAAAATGCAAATTAATTACTTAAAAATCATACAATGTGATTTTCTGGATTTTTGTTTTAGATTCTGTCTCTCACAGTTGAAGTGTACCTATGATAAATAATTACAGACCTCTACATGCTTTGTAAGTAGGAAAACCTGCAAAATCGGCAGTGTATCAAATACTTGTTCTCCCCACTGTATATATATATATGTATTTTAAAAAATATAAATTTTTTAATAAAGCTGTAACATAACAAAATGTGGAAAAAGTCAAGGGGTCTGAATACTAATATCTATGACGTTTCGGCCATATTGGAATCAGCAGTAGGGGGAAGCAGCACCACTGGCCTCCCCACCACCTTTGTTATTGTTTTTGTTGCCTAGCTGCGGAGCGTCGTGCAACATGGTAAAAATAATTGCAGTTCATATTGTGCTCTTCTATCGTGTGCAATGATGTCTGAGGGGAAAACAGTGTGGTTGTTCCCAATAACTTCTTTGTTGTTGTAATATCTCGAACGGACGTGGCTGTTTCACCATTAACGATTCCAGCTTTAATCAGACTGAATGACAGGCACTCATTTCACTCTCAGGGACATATGTATATTTTGCAGTGTATAACAGGGTCCTGGTCAATTCAGAATTTAATTGAGAATGGCTCATAAATCCAATTCAATTATTGAATTTTAATTGAAGTAATAAGTAGGATACAGAAATGCAATTTTTATGAAAGGAAATAGAGTTGAATTCAGTGGAATTAAATTAAATTAAAATGCCTCTTCTGTTCTATAGTTGTAGTCTATACAAATATAAATATTGTAAATTAAATATCAAACATGTTGTAATAAACATGCATATAAAATATTGATGAAACAATTGATTTTCAGGACAAACTATTGAAATGAATGATCAAGGAAAACACAACTTGAAGTTATTATATTTCATTAATCACTTAAATGTTGTTCAATATGGGGGAAATACTACATTTCCCACAATGCATTAGCTTAACCCTCAAGTTAACCCTGAAGCCTTCAAAAAGAAGACAAACAAATGAAATGGTTGGTGGAAATATAATGGTATATTCTAAGGACTAAGGTTAATAGAGTATATGAACATTGTTTCCAGAGAAAAGTTATATATTCTTTGGTATCTGGAAGTGTGACCTGTCAGATTCAATGAAACTCTCATGTTCTATGACTGAGTGAAATTTATTTGAATTGCACTGAATTAAATTATACTTCCTGTCACGGAAATTCAAATTCTACATCCCGTGGGGTGTGGCCAATTGAATTTGAATTTCAACTCATGAGTTGAATGGGAGTCAATTCCCAAATTCTGAATTGAGCAAAACCCTGGTGTATATAATATCTTATAGTGTTTTTCAATTACATGAATCTATACTGAACAAACATTTATATTAGGAAATCAGTCAATTGAAATAAATTCATTAGGCCCTAATCTATGGATTTCACGATTGGGCAGGGGCACAGCCATGGGTGGGCTTGAGAGGGCATAGGCCCACCTACTGGGGGAGCCAGGCCCAGCCAATCAGAATTAGTTTTTCCCCACAAAGGGGCTTTATTACAGACAGAAATATTCCTCCATTTCCTCAGCTGTCAGGGTGGCTGGTCTCAGACGATCCCGCTGGTGAAGAAGCCGGACGTGGAGGTCCTGGGCTGGTGAGGTTACACGTGGTCTGCGGTTGTGAGGCCAGTTAGACATACTGCCAAATTCTTGAGAGAAATTTGAGAGAAATAAGCTTTTTGTGAATATGGAACATTTTTGGGATCTTTTGTTTCAGCTCATGAAACATGGGACTGACACTTTACATGTCTGATGATAATATGACAACATGTATGAATTGACCTGTCTTATGATAATATGATAACATGTATGAATTGACCTGTCTTATGATAATATGACAACATGTATGAATTGACCTGTCTTATGAAATATGACAACATGTATGAATTGACCTGTCTGATGATAATATGATACCATGTGTCAATTGCATCTTGAGTATACTCTACTGTATTCATTTCCATCTAACATGTATTACATGTTTTAGGCTGACTCTCTCTCTCTCTCTCTCTCTCTCTCTCTCTCTCTCTCTCTCTCTCGCTCTTTCTTTCTCACTCTCTCTCATTTCTCCCTCACAGCACCACATGCCCATGGCTCCACTTCTTCCTCCACCTCCACCTCTTCCCAATCATCACACATTAAAGTGTAATTTCCTGCTGAACCACCAGGATGCCCTAAAGACAAGGATAAGTGTCCTACATAGGTTTCCCTGGTTTTCCCGAAATCCCTGTTGGAGGATTCCCGGAATCAGGAGAGAATACGCAGGAAATCCGGAATCACCTGGAAAACCAGGCAATTTATTGAACGTTCGGGAATTTTGCAACCCTACTCCTACGATGAATAACATATATTTTTGATGTGTTCTTCATATGTTAAATCAATCCCACAAAGCCACTAAAAGAATCAGAACATTGTTTAATTACAAATACAACCTGTGATTCAACTGGAAACATAAAGAACAAGATAATATCAAAGACTTTATTACTGGATAAGAACGGCTTCTCTCGCCCACCTGTTTTGGTTTGGTGTCAGTTTGTCCACTAGAGGGCGACGCACTACTAGAGACCAATAGGGAGGATGTGCCACAGGATGAGATGGGCTGCTGAAAACCAGGAAACTGGAGCGCTCTACTATCAGGCTTCATTACTTTCCAGTCTGCACCTGTAGTGTCTAAAAATGGACCCATCCAAGGTAAGAAAATAGTTTGGGGAAAAACAGAGTATGCTGTTATTTCGTGGATATATTAGTGGTAAAGTCTCTGGTAAAGTTTGTTGATAGTAAAGTAGGCTACATTGTATCCGTTTCATATTTCACTTACAGCAACTCGGATGTGCCGGAAAAGAAACTTGCACGATGAAACGCAACAACGTGATGTAATAGTTCATAGGCCAACATTAAAATGTCTAGGTTATTATCTAGCTATGAATTCATAACGCAGTAATATCCTATGAATTTATAGCTAGTCCTTTCACGTCATTCGAGGGGGGGTGAAGAAGGCTGAACTAGTTTATGTTCTACATTGTACTTGGTAAACTTTTTTTATTTGTGTGTGTGTGCGTGTGTGTGTGTGTGTGTGTGTCTGTGTGTGTAGGAGGTATCTGCCTCTGAGAAGGAAAGGAAGCCAGCAGGGGAGGAGAGTGAAGAGCCGTCCAGCAAACTCCTCAGGACCTCTTCTGGAATGTGAGTGAACACAGAGTATATTATCTATTATCTACCTGGTACAGCCAGGGCCACCCCTCAGAGTGGATATGAGTGAACATAGAGTATATTATCTATTATCTACCTGGTACAGCCAGGGCCACCCCTCAGAGTGGATATGAGTGGACATAGAGTATATTATCTATTATCTACCTGGTACAGCCAGGGCCACCCCTCAGAGTGGATATGAGTGAACATAGAGTATATTATCTATTATCTACCTGGTACAGCCAGGGCCACCCCTCGGAGCCTGGTTCCTCTCTAGGTTTCTTTTTAGGTTCCTGCCTTCTAGTGAGTTTTTCCCAGCCACAATGCTTCTGCCTCTGCATTGCTTGGTGTTTGGGGTTTTAGGCTGGGATTCTGTATAAGCACTTTGTCACAACTGCTGATATAAAAAGGGCTTCATAAACACATTTGATTGATAGCCACTGGTAAGATTGAATATGTAAGTCTACTGGTATGGTGCTGGAGAGATAATACACTTTAAAAGCAGTGGATTTCCCCTTTAACAACTCTATCAGAATGGATAGATGTAGTCGTCTGGAGACTGAGATCTTTAGTCTGGAGGACGACCTGAAGTTGCTGAACGTAAGAAAGGTAAGACTAGTTGCCATATCAAAAGTCGTTGTGCGCAAACCCCATACAGTAGATCACAGTATTATTTAAAGACACTGCAATCTACTGTGTGTGTGTGTGTGTGTGTGTGTGTGTGTGTGTGTGTGTGTGTGTGTGTGTGAGTGTGTGTGTGTGTGTGAGTGTGTTTGTGTGTGTTTGTGTGTGTGTGTGTGTGTGTGTGTGTTTGTGTGCGTGCGTGCGCTAAAGTTCCAACTGTAATCTATTTTATGATGATATTGAGAGACCAGTATAAATACTCTAGTACGTCTTAACAATATTAATATATTCATGTTATTTATTTTATATCAGTAGTCAGTTTAAGGCTTAACATCACATAGTTTATAAAGCACCTAATGCCATGGAGAAGTTAAACATCACAGAGTTTATAAAGCACCTAATGCCATGGAGAAGTTAAACATCACAGAGTTTATAAAGCACCTAATGCCATGGGGAAGTTAAACATCACAGAGTTTATAAAGCGTACCTAATGCCATGGGGAAGTTAAACATCACAGAGTTTATAAAGCTTACCTAATGCCATGGAGAAGTTAAACATCACAGAGTTTATAAGGCACCTAATGCCATGGGGAAGTTAAACATCACATAGTTTATAAAGCTTACCTAATGCCATGGAGAAGTTAAACATCACAGAATGTAGAATAGTGGACCAGGGCCTGTGTACTACTGACCCTCCTCTGGTAAGACCTTCACTGGAAAGACAGACAGACCGACCGACAGACCAGTTGAATATTGAAGCAATAAGGCCAGAGGGGGTGTGGTATATGGCCAATTTACCATAAATAGATACCATGGCTAAGGGCTGTAAACAGCCTGCATACAACCCTTATCCATGATATATTGGCCATATACCACAAACCCCAGAGGTGCCTTGTTGCTATTATAAACTGGTTACCAACGTAATTAGAACAGTAAAAATAAATGTTTTGTCATACCTGTGGTATAAGGTCTGATATACCACGGGTGTCAGCCAATCAGCATTCAGGGCTCGAACCACCCAGTTTATAATAACAAATATTTGTTCAGTATATATTGTTTTTACATTTTAGAGGTTTCCTGAGGACTTTGAACCAGTAATCAATGATCAGGAGGACCTTGGAACATACCGGTAACTTGGTATTCTCTTACTTGTTTTTACATTCTGTCACGAGTTGCTAAGCCAGAACCCAGAAGCAGACCAGGACAAGGTAAGTTGAAACGAAGGTGAGTGTTTATTACAAATTCAAGAGTGATGCTGAATAATCCAGGGAACAGAGCGGGCGGCGTTGATTAGTTGTTGGGGGTGCAGTGGTTGATCCCATCCTGGGTCGGCAGCCGCCGACCACCAGGCAGAGGTTGGATGAAGGTTCCGGACGGGTGACTGCAGATGGAACAAAACGGGGTAAGTAAGCAACCAACCAACAAGGTGCAAAAACAACAAAACTAACGCTAGGCTCTAAAACTGATACTCTGGTAAACCTACTGTTCATGGCTAACGATCCGGCAGGGACTGGATGTTAGGCCAGAGCCTAAGAAGGGTGATGATCAGGACCAGGTGTGCAGATTGCTGATGGGATGCAGGTGCGGAAATCAAGAGAGCTCCCCGGAGCGTTCCCCGAACCCTCGGGAAACTGGAGATCACGAACAGAAAAACTAGTCACCAGACAGGACCCGACTCAGACTGCCGGGATCGTTACAGTACCCCCCCTCCGACGAACGCCACCGGGCGGACTCCCCGGAGCGCCAGGATGGAGGCGGTAGAAGTCACTGATGAGGTCAGCATCTAGGACCTGTCGCCGCGGAATCCAACTCCTCTCTTCAGGACCATACCCCTCCCAGTCCACGAGATACTGGAAACCCCGGCCCCGCCGTCTGGAATCCATGATGCGACGCACCGTGTAGGCAGGACCACCTCCGATCATCCGAGGAGGAGGAGGAGGAGGCGGAGGAGGCAACAGAGGACTGAGGAAGACAGGCTTGAGGCAGGAGACATGAAAGGTGGGATGGACTCTGAGCGTCCTCGGTAGTTTGAGT
Organism: Coregonus clupeaformis; assembly: GCF_020615455.1. Lineage (NCBI taxonomy): Eukaryota > Metazoa > Chordata > Actinopteri > Salmoniformes > Salmonidae > Coregonus > Coregonus clupeaformis. The sequence goes on from NC_059209.1 coordinate 5,041,261, forward strand.
CGAACTGCCACTGGATTGATCACCTTCTCCACCACAAACGGACCAATGAACTTCGGTAACAACTTCCTAGACTCAGTCCGTAACGGAAGATCCCGTGTGGCCAACCAAACCCTATCTCCGACGGTATAGGTGGGAGCGGGGATCCGCGACGATTCGCCTGGAGCTGATACCGGTCCGAAACTCTAAGGAGTGCCCTTCTGGCCCGATGCCAGGTCCGGTGGCAACGACGAATATGGGCCTGAACAGAAGGCACTGAGAGCTCCCCTCTCCTGAGAAGGGAACAGGGGAGGTTGGTAGCCATACAGGCACTGGAAGGGAGACATCCCAGTGGCAGATGTAGGGAGAGTATTGTGGGCATACTCAACCCAAGGCAACTGAGAGACCCAGGAGGTGGGGTTGGAAGAGACCAGACAGCGTAGCGTGGATTCCATCTTCTGGTTGGCTCTCTCCGCCTGACCATTGGATTGGGGGTGAAAACCAGATGTGAGACTGACTGTAGCTCCAATGGCCAAACAGAAGGACTTCCAGACAGCAGAGGTAAACTGAGGGCCACGGTCGGAAACGATATCACTGGGCAAACCGTGGACCCTGAAAACCTCCCTAACCAGGATCTCGGACGTCTCCGAGGCAGAGGGAAGCTTGGCAATTGGCACAAAGTGGGCGAACTTGCTGAATCTGTCCACGATAGTCAGAACGACCGTGTTCCCCTCAGAAGCGGGCAACCCAGTGACGAAGTCCAGGGCCAGATGCGACCATGGTCGCCGGGGAATAGGAAGGGGGTGAAGTAGTCCAGAGCTGGGCCGATTGGTACTCTTATTCTGTGCACACACTGGACAGGCAGCAACAAAACCCCGAGTATCCTCGGCCATGGCAGGCCACCAAAAACGTCTGCGAAGAAACGCCATTGTCCGAGCCACGCCAGGGTGACAAGCCATCTTGCTGGCGTGGGACCATTTGAGGACAGCAGGACGAACCGACTCAGGCACAAACAACCGACCGGGTGGACCGTTACCGGGACCGGGCTGAGTCCGAAGGGCCGCCAGCACCTCCTCCTCAATCTTCCACATAACTGCTCCCACGACGCAGTTCCGGGGGAGAATTGTCTCGGTCTTGGACCCACTCTCCTCCGTCTTGGAGAACATCCGGGACAAGGCGTCCGCCTTGCCGTTCTTAGATCCAGGTCGGAACGTCAGGGAAAACTTGAATCGTCCAAAAACAACGCCCACCTGGCCTGACGGGGAGTTGAGACGTTTAGCCGATTGCACGTAAGCAAGATTCTTGTGGTCAGTCCAGACAATAAACGGTTGCTCCGCCCCCTCCAACCAGTGGCGCCACTCCTCCAAGGCAAGTTTCACCGCGAGAAGCTCCCGGTTACCCACATCGTAATTCCTCTCCGCAGGCGAAAGGCGACGAGAGTAGTAGGCGCAGGGATGGAGTTTACTGTCCGTGGAGCATCGCTGCGACAGGATGGCGCCAACTCCCACATCAGACGCGTCCACTTCAACGATCGAACTGACGGGCCGTGTCCGGTTGAGAGAGAATCGGAGCGTTGGTGAATCGCCTCTTCAAATCCAGAAACGCTCGATCCGCCTCCGGATTCCACTTGAAGGTCCTGATACTGGAAGTCAAGGCAGTTAACGGAGCGGCCACACGGCTGTAATCCCGGATGAATCTGCGGTAGAAATTCGCAAACCCCAAAAATCTCTGGAGCTGCAATCTCGTACCGGGCTGGGCCCATTCCAGAACCGCTCTAACCTTCTCCTGGTCCATCCTAATCTCTCCCCTGGAGATGATGTACCCGAGAAAGAATGTCGTGTGGGCGTGAAACTCGCACTTCTCGGCCTTCACGAACAGGCGATTCTCCAACAATCGCTGCAGAACCTGCCGGACATGCTGGACGTGGTCGGAAGGTTCCTTCGAGAAGATCAGAATGTCATCCAGGTAAACAAACACAAAGAGACCGATCATATCTCTCAGGACGTCGTTCACCATACTCTGGAATACCGCTGGAGCATTGGTCAGTCCAAACGGCATCACCTGATACTCGAAGTGACCCATCGGTGTATTGAAACCCGTCAACCACTCGTCCCCCTCTCTGATCCGGACCATGTGATACGCATTGCGTAGGTCTAGCTTGGTGAACACCGTAGCACCCTGTAAGGAGTCGAAGGCAGAACTCATCAAGGGCAGGGGATACTTGTTCTTGACCGTGATGTCATTCAACCCCCGATAATCAATACACGGTCGAAGAGAGCCATCCTTCTTACCCACAAAGAAGAATCCTGCCCCCAGGGGTGATGACGAGGACGAACGAGACCAGCAGCTAGGGACTCCTTGATGTAGGTCTCCAAAGCCTCACGTTCAGGTCGGGAGATACTGTATAACCTTCCCTTGGGGTAGACAGCTCCAGGGAACAGGTTGATGGCACAATCATATGGTCGGTGGGGAGGGAGTGACAGAGCCTTCTGCTTACTGAAAACTTCCCCCAAATCGTGATATGTCTCGGGAACCAGGGACAAATCTGGGGGTTTAGCCTCAATCACCTGACTGGGAACCGAATGGGGGCAGGCAGTCTTGAGACAGTTAGCATGACAATCAAGGCTCCAACTCGTTACCTTGCCCGTCAACCAATCGAACGTGGGATTGTGTTCCTTCAGCCAGGGGTATCCAAGGACCAGAGGAACATGGGAAGACGGCAGAATGAAGAATGAAATCATCTCAGAATGATTCCCCGACAACCGCATCTTAACCGGTTCAGTCCTCATCGTGATACGTGCCAGACTACTGCCGTTCAGAGTGGTTCGCCTCAATGGCTTCCGGCAATTGCTCCTTGGAAAGCCCCAGCTGTTCCACCAACTCGGCATCAAGAAAGCTTCCATCGGCACCTGAATCGATAAAAGCGTTAATCGCTAAACTCTGATTCCTGTTCACAAGGGTAGCCGGGAAACGGGGTCTGACAGAGGTACTGAGAGGTTGAAACTGGCTCGGCTAAAAGTCCTCCCAACTTTAGCGAGCCGGGCAGTTTGACGACCGCCGGGAACAAGTGGAGATGTAATGTCCCGAGCTACCACAGTAGAGGCAGCAGTTGGTCTTACGTCTATGTTGACGCTCCTCCTTGGTTAACCCGTGCCGCCCCCACTTGCATGGGTTCAGAATCGGGAGAGAGGACCTCTCCACTAATCCTTTGTGGTGGAGAATGATCGACGTGTTCTGGTCCACCACCCGACCCGACTGGGAACTGAGAAGCTGATCGATTGGACGGACCCCATTGCTTCTCCCTCCTTCGCTCTCGGACTCGATTATCCACCCGAATAGACAAGGCTACCAAGCTGTCCAGGTCACTAGGCTCCGGATAGGAGATCAACTCATCCTTGAGCTGCTCCGACAGACCCTGGTAAAAGGCCGCTTGCAGAGACTCCTCGTTCCACCCACTCTCCACAGCCAACGTCTTGAACTCGATCACGAAGTCGGCCACGCTGCGAGTTCCTTGGTGAAGCGAAAACAGGCGCCTAGCTGCGTCCCTCCCTCGGACGGAATGGTCGAAGAGCTTCCTCATCTCGGCCGTGAACCCCTGGTATGAAGCCATGCAGGGGTCTTGTCGTTCCCAAACGGCTGAAGCCCACTCCAGCGCTCGACCACGCAGCAACGCAATCACAAAGGCTATCCTAGCCTTGTCTGTGGCATAAGAGTAGGGCTGTAGATCGAACACTAATCCACACTGCATAAGGAAGGAACGGCATCTTCCCAGCTCCCCTCATATCTATCCGCGTCGGAACCTTGGGCTCACGGAAGGACACAGCTCCAGAAGCGGCAGGCGAGATGGGTGAAACCGGTAGTGGATCCTCCACCGGAAACGTGCGTTGGTTCTGGACCTCCGTCAGACCGGTAGAAAGGTTCCGAACTGACAACGCGATCTCCTGTAGTACCGTGCTATGATGGCCCAACATCTTCTCCTGATGGGTAATGGCATGGCGAACAGAGTCCAGGTCCGCTGGGTTCATTACTGGCCGGATCGTTCTGTCACGAGTTGCTAAGCCAGAACCCAGAAGCAGACCAGGACAAGGTAAGTTGAAACGAAGGTGAGTGTTTATTACAAATTCAAGAGTGATGCTGAATAATCCAGGGAACAGAGCGGGCGGCGTTGATTAGTTGTTGGGGGTGCAGTGGTTGATCCCATCCTGGAGTCGGCAGCCGCCGACCACCAGGCAGAGGTTGGATGAAGGTTCCGGACGGGTGACTGCAGATGGAACAAAACGGGGTAAGTAAGCAACCAACCAACAAGGTGCAAAAACAACAAAACTAACGCTAGGCTCTAAAACTGATACTCTGGTAAACCTACTGTTCATGGCTAACGATCCGGCAGGGACTGGATGTTAGGCCAGAGCCTAAGAAGGGTGATGATCAGGACCAGGTGTGCAGATTGCTGATGGGATGCAGGTGCGGAAATCAAGAGAGCTCCCCGGAGCGTTCCCGAACCCTCGGGAAACTGGAGATCACGAACAGAAAAACTAGTCACCAGACAGGACCCGACTCAGACTGCCGGGATCGTTACACATTCATAGTTTTCCATTTCTGAAAGGATAGTAGATACATTTAAATGGAACTTATTTAACTTCAAGAATTTGAAGTCTTATAGAACAGTTAATGCCATTTGTCATTTTAAAAGAAAGACCCACACACTGCTCTTGCCAGTATCACTTATTAAATATCTAATTAAACAACTTCCATAAACAACGTGATACTGGCAGTGTGCAGGTATTTATTTTGCTTTTAAGATATCATTGAATTATTCCCACACACCAACAACAAGCAAACTCAAATGTGCTTTTCCTATTTTAAATGCAATGTATGTCTTACATTTGTCATACAATGCAGGATCCAGTGCCCCAGTGCAGGTCTGTTCCAGTGCAGTATAACAGGCCTGAAGTTTAGGATGGAGGGAGAGGGAGAGGTGCTCTATAGGACAGTCCCCTGGAACAGGAGGCTTCTAGCCCAGAGAGGCAAGAGACCTGCAGGACCCCTGTTCAAGTTTACATGCCTTAATGGGTCTGTCTGTCAACTATGCCTACCACACTGTGAGATCTACCCTGGTAACTACACAGTTAGTTAGAAAAGTGAGAGTATCGTTATCTATCTCTTGTTACTTTCTAACCAACAATGCTATTTTATTTTTCTTTCCCAGGCGATGGATGTGACTTCCTGTCTGTAGCCCATGTGACTGATGACATAATTGAATTTCTCGATCCTCATGAGATAACAGAAACACACTTCATCATAAACATCACTGGATTCTGTGATTATGGCCTCACCAAGGATAAGGATGCTCCTGTCTTCCCTATCAAAGCACTTGTGTTGTTGTTCTACCGACCATCAGATGACCCTGAACTGGAATCTGTACTGCATGTGTTGTTGCTGCCTCGGAACGTTGTCCTAATGAAGGTGACTACTGTAATGCCATAACTGACATTATACCTTTCGTGGATATTGCCATTAGATGCACTGAGTGGCGTTAGTAATAATCCCATGTAGCATTGTTACAAATTGGAACAGTGGAACGTGTGTTGTAATCTACACCTTGATTAGGCTGATACAGGTGTGTTATGTTTCACTATATTGGATCACTCCAATATATTGGTATCATTCCGCGGCGGAGGGATACATCCGAGGTGAGGATTTACAGATTTGCTCCCGCGTACACCTGTGTCACGGCTGGGGTCCGCCCCTATATATAGACCCCATGGCCGAGACACACGTTCTCTTTCATTTTCTCGGCGGACGTCCGTATGGTTTGAGGTACAAACTTTCTGAAGTTCGCTTGGTAAGTCACTGTTAAGTGTAATATCTTGCGTGGAAGTTACTCACTGGCTGTTTGCAGCCTGGACCAGATGGCCACATGGCCAGCCCCTCCTCTTGAGTGCTCCACTCGCTGCTTGCGGTTGATCTGTATCTTCCGCCCGTGGTTTGTCGTACTTGTGTTTCGTTAGCGTTACACTACGACTCCGTGTGCATCCATTAGTATGGTGGCTCTTGCTGCACAAACTGTAATTTACCTTACACAACTTGCCAACTGGCTTGTTCTATGTGTGTGTTGTGAATTGCTTTAACATGGTTCTTTGCTAATTACCCTGCAGGGTTTTTTCTTGTTCTTTCCCCTGCAGAATGTAAGAGTATCGTGGTGGGCTTCCACTACGTTGAGACATTTACTTTGGAGTTCCTTAATGGAGATACTCCATCATATGGTGCTGTTTTTACTGCTTGGATATTAAACCGGCTAGGTAATATTGCAGTTGGCGTAACACTAAAACAAATAAATCAAATCCATTAACTGGTTGCTGTTTTTTTGTCTGCCTGTTTTTCCCACAGGGGTCTTCCCCAGAGGTACTGGGTAATTTATCCCTCACCGGGTTCCTATTCCTCCAAGCGGGTCACGACATAAGCTCTCCCAGGGCGTCGTGGCCTTGTTGGCTTGGCTGAGCTTATGGCTTCCCTTTGTGACAGGTGTGATAGTGGCATCCCCCCTGGGGATCTGCATACCTCGTGTATGCACTGCCTGGGTTTGAGCCACGCGGAGAGGAGCACCCTACTGGATGCCTGTGTTGAGTGGTGTTCTCAGAACGCCAGCGCCTGGCGCGATTGGAGGCCATGCGCGAGTGGGTGGGCCGAGCTGGGGACGAGCTCCCTCCCTCAGGAGTGGTGCGCCAGAGAGCTGTTAGGCCCTCTACTGGGCCCAGTACCCCTCCCAGGAAGCATGGCCGGAGCCACCACAGGCAGAGCCCATCTGCTGCCCGTCCTGGACGGGGGCAGGAGTCGGACCGCTGGGACCAGAGGGCCCATGCCCTGCGTCAGGAGGTTGATAGCTTCAGTGGCGACTACAGCTGTTCCCTGTTGGCCAGTGATAGGCTGTTCCTGGGGGACGATGCTGGTACTGTTCACTGCTGTGATCGGTGCTACCAGGCTGACAGGCCATCAGAAGCCGGCAGCGGTGCTTCATCGCCCCCAGCAGCTCAAGAGGCTATGAGGAGCCTACTCACTCGTGTAGCCACTGCACTGGACATCAAATAGGTGGACAGTGATGACTCTCCATCTGTCCCCATCTCTGCTGAGTTCCGCGAGGCCTTGCAGGAGTGCTCTCTTGTTCGTCTTACCAACGTGTGCCATGCTGCTGCAGGCCTACCTACAGACTCTGTTGCCCCGGCTGCAGGAGGGCACAGAGGAGCTCCTCCGGGAAGCGATGGAGGTGTCTCGCCTGCTTTCGCTGCTCCAGAGGGATTTGGCCCGCGCCAACGGACGGGCCATGGCACAGGTGGTTACCTCCCTGCGCCATCTCTGGCTGGCCCAATCCCGTCCCCCAGCTGCTCTCCAGAGCACATCTGCCACTCTCCCCATCACCCCAGGGCTGACGTTTGGCCCAGGGGTTGATGACATTCTGGAGCAGACCGATAAGGTTCCTAGGGACCGGTAGACCCTGGGACGGTTCATGCCGCCTCCTCAGGCCCCGGGTCCAAGGCAGACGGACTGTCGCCACCCACCTGCACCCGAACGACGGGGGGGTCCCTCTCCTGCCCCATGGCCTCGTGCTGAGGGACGACAGCGGGGAGGGGCACAGCGTGCGGTGAAGCAACAACCTGTCAACTGTCATCGCCATAGGGACGTGCCTGGGGAACCCAGGCGCCAGAGGAGAGGCGGGCCCCGGTAGGACCCCTGACACACCCATCCCCGGCCTCAGCCGCTTCTCCCGGTCTCAAAGGGCAAAGTGGGAGGAGGGTGTGGAGTCCCCCTGGGTGTTGTCCACAATGCTCGAGGGGTACCGACTCCAAATCCGGTGCCGGCCCCAGTCCTTTAAAGGCCTTCATGTCACCACGGTGGCCGACCCCCTGAAGAAGAAAACCCTGTGGCTGGAGATCTCCTCACTCCTGGACAAGGGTGTCATCCGCAGGATCGAGACATCAGAACGGCTAGATGGCTTCTACTCCACTTATTATGTGGTCCCAAAAAGAGACAGAGGGTTTTGACCTATTCTGGACCTCCGCAACCTCAATGGGTACTTGAAGGTACTGAGGTTCCACATGCTGTCTCCAGCCCGCGTGTTGCAGGCCGTGTCCAGAGACCAGTGGTTTGTGACGCTGGACCTGAGGGATGTGTACTTCCATGTTCCTGTTCACCCAGTTCATTGACAGTTCCTCCGATTCACTTTCGAAGGGACGGCTTACGAATTCATGGTTCTTCCCTTCGGCCTCTCCTTGGCACCCCACACTTTCACAAAGTGGTTGGACGCTGTCCTGGCACCTCTCACGTCCCGAGGGTTGTTGATCCTCAATTACCTGGACAATTGGCTGATTTGTGCCCCTACCAGGACCCAGGTCCTGTCAGACAGAGACACGCTCCTAATCGGCAGACTGAGCATTACTGTAAACGACAAGAAGAGTCGTCTGACGCCCACCCAGAGGGTGGCCTTCATTGGCATGAAACTGGACTCAGTCCTCATGAGAGCACGCCTGCCCACCAGAAGGGTTCAGGCGATCTTATCTTGCCTCAACCACTTTCGGCAGGGGCGGGTGGTATCCGTCTGACCTGCCAACGCCTGTTGGGCTTGCTGACGGCGGCCTCGTTGCTGATTCCCCTGGGCCTGCTCCATCTCCGGCGTCTTCAATGGTGGTTCAACTCCCGATGGCTGCAACCGAAGCGCCACCGTCACCGCCAGCTACGGGTGACCGCACAGTGCCTCAGGGCATTGTTGAGGTGGCACTGTTGCTCCTTTCTCTCAGGTGGGGTGGAGATGCTGAGGATGTGCCGCCGGGAGCTGGTCAGCACAGACGCCTCCCAGATCGCCTGGGGGGGTGTGACCAAGGGCAGGTTGGCCAGCGGCTGTTGGCTACCCCCTTGGAGCGGCAGGCACATCAATACACTAGAGCTCCGAGCTGTACTGCTGGCCCTGCGGTCTTTCCTTCCACATCTGAAGGGAAGACATGTCCTGGTGAGAACGGACAACACAACAGTGGTGGCTTACATCAACCATCAGGGTGGACTGAGGTCCCACTGTCTCCATCTTATGGCATGGGAGCTCCTTCTCTGGGCTCAGGGACGTCTAGCATCTCTACGCGCAGCGCACGTACCTGGCATCCTGAATGTGGCAGTAGATATGCTCTAGAGGGAGGGCACACCACCTTGGGACTGGAGCCTACATTCCCAGGTGGTGCAGCACCTGTGGGACAAGTTCGGTAGGGCGCAGGTGGACCTGTTTGCCTCCCTGGGCAATGCACACTGCCCCCTGTTGTACTCCATGTCGGAGCCACCAGGGCCTCTGGACTTGGATGCTCTGGCTCACGATTGGCCAGGGCTTGAGCTTTACGCATTCCCCCCTTTTCCCCTGATCCAGGCTGTGCTGGACAGGACCAGTATGGCGGAGCATCTGCTCTTGGTGCACTCGTAATGAGGTTGTGCCCGAGTCATGCGGGTTGCAGTATGTCCTCCAATACCTGCAGTCTCGCTTGGATGAGGGCTTGGCAGCCTCTACACTGCCTGCCATGTGGGGTGGATGGACAGGCCAATGGGGCGCCATCCCTTGGTCTCCAGGTTTATGAAGGGGGTTTGTCGCCTGCGTCCAGCTAGGACCCGCTCAATGGCTAGTGTTGTGGCAAATCCGTCCTGATATTGATCAAAGAACAAAAGTATTTCCAGAGTTTTTGTAGAATTAAGATATACTTTATTACAATGGACAAAGCCGAGTGGTCTGCAGAGCATCTCCTTTTCCACCTCCCCGCTCTCAGTTTATATAGTCATTTTACATACATTTTTAGCTTAACCCCTCCCTGTTGGGTTCCCCCACCACTGTCTTCAGTTTCCCCCTCTTGACCGCTCCGCCCACTTCCTTAGTCTATGATAGTGGCGAAATTTGACTTCCCCTCCTCCTATGTATGCACAAATAACAGCCTTGTCATGTAAAAATAATCATGTTCAGTTTGAACTCTGTTCAACCCTGGCTCACCCTGGTTTGACCTGGAGATTGATTGTTGGACATGGCAGGTCCACAATCAATCTCACAAACATACCCAAACCCCTCCTCATCACTAGCTGGGATCTGGATGTGGTCTTGGCAGCTTTGGCAAAGCCGCCTTTTGAACCGTTGGAGTATGCCTCCCTGAAACACCTCTCTATGAAGGTGGTTTTCTTGGTAGCGATTACTTCCATGAAGAGGGTGCTCCATGCTTTTTCGGTAAGTTATGTGTGCTACCGGATGGACCCCGGTGGGAGGAGTATATCTCTCCGCCCCAACCCTTCGTTCCTCCCGAAGGTTCTATCAGACAGGCATGTGAACATCCCTTTATCCTGTCTGCTTACGACCCCCCGGCAGTGGCGGGGGAGTCTGGGTCTCCCTCCGGCATGCTGTGCCCTGTGGGCCTCCCTCCGGCATGCTGTGCCCTGTGGGCCTCCCTCCGGCATGCTGTGCCCTCTGGGCCTCCCTCCGGCATGCTGTGCCCTGTGGGCCTCCCTCCGGCATGCTGTGCCCTGTGGGCCTCCCTCCGGCATGCTGTGCCCTGTGGGTCTCCCTCCGGCATGCTGTGCCCTGTGGGTCTCCCTCCGGCATGCTGTGCCCTCTGGGCCTCCCTCCGGCATGCTGTGCCCTGTGCGGACACTGGCTGCCTATGTGGAGCAGACACGGTCAGTGAGAACAACAGACCAGCTCTTTGTCTGCTATGGTGAGAGGGTCCTGGGGGCTGGGCTATCAAAGCAGAGGCTCTCTCACTGGATCGTGGACATGATTACGACAGCATACCGCCTGGCTGGCAGGCCAGTGCTGGGATCTGTGGTGGCACATTCAACACCAGGTGTGGCTGCGTCCTGGGCTCTACTGAGTGCCCCTCGCTGATATCTGTGCTGCGGCCAGCTGGGCTTCCTCTTGCACCTTTGCTAGGTACTATCGGGTAAATGTGGCACCTCCCTCTGCGGTTGGTTCAGCGGTCCTGGGCGTCGCCTCCCCTTCCAGGGACTGTGCCGGGACCCCCGTTCCACATCGACGGCCCCTGCGTCTCGGTTCTGCGCTGGGACTTCGCCGCTGGCTGGCAGATCCCTCTAGCACCGACTAAATCTGGTATGGGTATACCAATATATTGGAGTGATCCAATATAGTGAAACATAACGAAGGAAACCACGGTTACGTAAGCTATACGGCGCTAGAGGCGTCTCAAATGATGTAGAGAATGTGTGTCGCGGCCATGGGGGTCTATATGGGCGGACCCCAGCCGTGACACACATGTACACGGGAGTAAATCTGTAATTCCTCACCTCGGATGTATCCGTCCGCTGCGGAGTGATACCAATATATTGCAGTGATCCATATAGCTCACATAACCGTGGTTATATACGTAACCTTCGGTTTTGTGACAATGACAAGAGCAGCCGCTCAGCGAGTTGAACTCCCACATATCGCCTAAATAAAAACAAGGATCTGCTATGCAGGTGTCGATTAGCGTGGGTTAACGCTGGAACTGATTGAATCTAGGCCAAAGACTTCAAGATTAAGTTAATGTTGTTCAATGCCAAATGTTGTATAATTCCATAAACTGATGCCGTCATATGTTTGTCCTTTTTTTTATCCAGACCAAAAAGTTTGATAATGATAAAGACTACGAAAACTACACCACAACGTTTGCAGTATTCTTACCTGCCAAAGTTAAAAAAGCTGAACTGACGTTGAAGAAGAAGAAGAATATAGCCTGGTCCACATTAGACCTACTGTCCAGTCTATTTGTGAATCGTGAATATCCATGGAAGGGTTTCTACAGATATCAAGGTAACGGTTCAGATAAAACAGTCAAAGTTTTGTAAGCACTAAGCAGTGTAATGGAAACTCCTAACTCCCAAGGAGAGATAGGCCTACCACTGGGAAGAGTATTATTACTGAGATAATTACTGATGTCCTGTATTGTAAGAGCAATACAATTGATGAATACTATTTTTCTGATATAAACTGATCATACTTTTAATGTCCTTAATATATACACTTGAGTTTATAGTCCCTTTTTCTCTCTCTGTCCCAGCCCCTCTCCCTGCAGCCACTCCTGCCAGACCCCCTACTTTCTCAGGACGGGACTTCATTACCAAACACAGGATTGCTCTAGAAACTCGCCTGGGAATCTTGCAGCCCATTCTCTCGCATCTGGAGGATCAGAAAGTTCTGAATGCTGAGGAGAAGGAGGAGGTGGTCAGTAAATCCACCAAGACCCTACAGAACCAAGCCCTGCTGGACATGGTTGTGAGGAAGGGGGCTCGCGCCCAGGAACACTTCTACCAGGTCCTGAAGAAAGTAAATCCCTACCTGGTCGAAGACCTGGAAGAGCAGACAGTCTGAGACAGGTAGCCATGGATACCACCTCACAACCTCAGAAGATATAATATCACTATACTAATAAATGATCTGAGAGAGACAGACAGACAGAGGTAGCCATGGATACCACCTCACAACCTCAGACGATATCAAAACATTTATCAGAGACAGAGAGCAGTACTTTGAGGAGGAGCCATCCTGACCAGAGGTGGTTGGTGTGTAACGTGATTGGACCCCATTCTCACCGGCACTCCCATCAGTCTGTAGTTTACTATACAAGCCCCAGGTCTCAGGCAAGGTGACATCACTGTGAGGCTACTGTCTACCACACAACCTACCTGTGTTACTCTGGTACACTGGCTGCAGACTACAAGATCAGGGACTATGATGTTTTTAATAGTAATAAAATACATTATTTTAAATTACTGAGTATGTTTACATGCACAGTAATATAATTAATAGTAATATATTAATCTGACTATCCAGCATGTAACCATACTCACTGTAGTGCATATGTGAATATGATGGTATTGTTGAACTTTTTACATTATGTCAATACCTTTATAAACACAATATTCTCTGATGATTTAATGGAATGAATAGAAAATAATAGAATAAGGTACGAGAATAGAACACAACACAACACAACACAACACAATACAACATAATTGTCAAACGGCTGATGTCGATGTGTGGTGGGAATCAGGCGCAGGAAACAGAGGCTCAGTCAAAACGACTTTACTGGACTGAAAACAAACACTCAATACAAAAATAAAGACCTCGACACAGGAGGTAAAACGTACACGCAAACTATGCGTAACCATAAAGTCCGACCAAGGAAAACCAAACTGACAACACCAGACAGGCGGACAATTACACACAAATACCCACAAACAAAACGAGAAACTTATAGGGGACATAATGAACACTAAATGGAAACAGGTGTACAATTAAGACAAAACCAAACAAACATCGATAACATACAACGGTGGCAGCTAGTACTCCGGGGACGACGAACGCCGAAGCCTGCCTGAGCAAGGAGGAGGAGCAGTCTCGGCAGAATTCGTGACAGTACCCCCCCCCCCGGCCTCGGGGACGACCAGGAGGACGCGGAGCAGGGCGCGTGGGATGACCACGGTAGAACTCAGTCAGGAGGGATGGATCTAAGATGTTCCTCCTAGGCACCCAGCACCGTTCCTCTGGGCCGTACCCCTCCCACTCCACGAGATATTGGAGACCCCCCATCCGACGTCTCGAATCCACGATGGACCGAACTGTGTACGCCGGAGCCCCCTCGATGTCCAGTGGGGGCGGAGGAGTCTCTCTTATCTCACAGTCCTGGAGTGGACCAGCTACCACCGGCCTGAGAAGAGACACATGGAACGAGGGGTTAATGTGATAATCAATAGGTAGTTGTAACCTGTAACACACCTCGTTCAATCTCCTCAGGACTTTAAATGGCCCCACAAACCGCCGACCCAGCTTCCGGCAGGGCAGGCGGAGGGGCAGGTTTCGAGTCGAGAGCCAGACTCGATCTCCAGGTGCGTACACCGGACCCTCACTGCGGTGGAGATCGGCGCTCGTCTTATGTCGACGGATGGCCCGCTGCAGATGGACGTGTGCAGCGTTCCACGTCTCCTCCGAGCGCCGCACCCACTCATCCACCGCAGGAGCCTCGATCTGGCTCTGATGCCATGGTGCCAGAACCGGCTGATACCCCAACACACACTGGAAAGGGGTTAGGTTGGTGGAGGAGTGGCGGAGAGAGTTCTGTGCCATCTCTGCCCAGGGGGTATACTTCGACCACTTCTCCGGCCGGCCCTGGCAATAGGATCTCAGAAACCTACCCACATCCTGGTTCACTCTTTCTACCTGCCCATTGCTCTCTGGGTGGTACCCCAAGGTAAGGCTCACCGAGACCCCCAAGCGTTCCATGAACGGCCTCCAGACTCTGGAGGTGAACTGGGGACCTCGATCAGACACTATATCCTCGGGCACCCCGTAGTGCCGGAAGACGTGGGTGAACAGTGCCTCAGCGGTCTGTAGGGAGACCCGGCATTGGGAGGAGACGACAGGCCTTAGAGAACCGATCCACAACGACCAGTATAGTGGTATTCCCCTGAGAGGGGGGAAGGTCCGTAACGAAGTCCACCGAGAGGTGAGACCATGGCCGTTGTGGAACGGGCAGGGGTTGTAACTTCCCCCTGGGCAGGTGTCTAGGCGCCTTACACTGAGCACACACCGAGCAGGAGGAGACATAAACCCTCACATCCCTAGCTAACGTTGGCCACCAGTACTTAGCGCTAAGGCAGTGCACTGTCCGGCCAATACCTGGATGTCCAGAGGAGGGTGACGTATGAGCCCAATAAATAAGAAGATCACGAACTTCGAGCGGAACGTACGTCCGACCCACAGGACACTCTGGGGGAGTAGGATCGGTACGTAACGCCCGCTCAATTTCCGCATCGACCTCCCACACCACCGGTGCCACCAGACAAGACTCCGGCAGTATGGGAGTGGGCTCAATGGACCATACCACCGGGACAGGGCGTCTGCCTTACCGTTCTGGGACCCAGGGATGTACGTTATTTTAAATACGAACCGGGTTAGAAACATGTTCCACCTAGCCTGACGAGGGTTCAATCTCCTAGCTGCCCGGATGTACTCCAGGTTACGGTGGTCAGTCAAAATGAGAAAAGGGTGTTGAGCCCCCTCAAGCCAATGCCTCCACACCTTTAGGGCTTGAACCACGGCTAACAGCTCCCTGTCCCCTACGTCATAATTTCGCTCCGCCGGGCTGAGCTTCTTGGAATAGAAAGCACAGGGGCGGAGTTTAGGTGGCGTGCCGGACCGTTGCGACAGTACTGCCCCAATACCGGCCTCTGACGTGTCCACCTCTACCTGGAATGGTAAAGCGGGGTCCAGATGCGCCAGCACCGGAGCCCGAAGTGAACAGGTCCTTCAGTTTACCAAATGCCCTGTCCGCTTCAGCTGACCACAGCAAAGACCGGGCCCCCCTTCAGCAGGGAAGTTATGGAGCTGCCACCTGTCCAAAACCCCAGATAAACCTCCGGTAGTAATTGGCAAAACCCCAAAACTGCTGCACCTCTTTAACAGTGGTTGGGGTTTGCCAATTACGCACGGCTGACACACGGTCAACCTCCATCTTCACCCCTGACGCGGACAACCGATAACCCAAAAAGGAGACAGACTCCTGGAAAAACAGAAATG
Source organism: Coregonus clupeaformis (assembly GCF_020615455.1). Lineage (NCBI taxonomy): Eukaryota > Metazoa > Chordata > Actinopteri > Salmoniformes > Salmonidae > Coregonus > Coregonus clupeaformis. Next base: position 5,056,817 of record NC_059209.1, read on the forward strand.
TCTCTGCCTTGACATACAAGTCGTGCTCCAACAGCCTACCCAACACTCGGCGCACCAGGGCTACATGCTCGGCTCGTGTAGAAGAGTACACTAGGATGTCGTCAATGTACACTACCACACCCTGCCCATGCATGTCCCGGAAGATCTCGTCCACAAAGGATTGGAAGACTGAAGGAGCATTCATTAACCCGTATGGCATGACGAGATACTCATAATGACCCGAGGTGGTGCTAAATGCTGTTTTCCATTCATCTCCCTCCCTAATGCGCACCAGTTTGTAGGCGCTCCTGAGATCCAATTTTGTGAAGAACCGCGCTCCGCGTAATGATTCAGTCATACTCGCAATCAGAGGAAGAGGATAACTGTATTTAACCATGATCTGATCTGACTACGGTAGTCAATACACGGGCGCAAACCCCCATCTTTCTTCTTCACAAAGAAGAAACTCGAGGACGCCGGGGTAGTGGAGGTCCATATGTATCCTTGTCTCAGGGACTCGGCTATGTAAATCTCCATAGCCGCCGTCTCCTCTTGAGACAAAGGATACACATGGCTCCGCGGAAGTGCTGCTCCTGTCTGGAGGTCTATCGCACAATCCCCCTGTCTATGAGGTGGCAACCGCGTCGCCCTCGTTTTGCTGAACACGAGTGCTAAATCCTCATACTCAGGGGGAATGTGCATTGCGGGCACTTGGTCCGGACTCTCCACCGAGGTCGCCCCCACGGAAACACCTAGACATCGCCCTACACACTGGGCAGACCACTCCTTGAGAGCCCTCTGTTGCCACGAAATGGTGGGATCATGGGTGATTAACCAGGGAAGCCCCAGCACCACGGGATACGCAGGAGAGTCGATCAGATATAACTGAATGGTCTCCTCATGACCCCCCTGCGTATTCATCTTTAGTGGTGCTGTGACTTCTCTAATCAACCCTGATCCCAACGGGCGGCTATCTAGTGCATGGACAGGGAAGGGAGCATCAACAGGCAGGAGGGGAATCCCTAACCTTAAACAACATTTCCGATCAACAAAATTCCCAGCTGCGCCTGAATCGACTAGCGCCTTATGCTGGGAATGAGGTGCAACATGAGGAAATCTTACAGGTATACACAAGTGAACAACAGAGAGCTCTGGGTAAGTGGGGCGCCTACTCACCTGAAATGACTCCCCAGTGCGTGACCTGTTGTCCCGTCCCCCTGGAGACCCTCCCCAGCACCTAGCCGCAGTGTTCCCTCCACGGCCACAGTTGGTGCAGGGGACGGCCCCCCTCGGGCTCTCTCTCCTCCTCTCTCTAGCGCCAGCACCCCCGAGCTCCATAGGGCTCGGCTCGGAGGTGCTGGAGGATGGAATGGACGGCCCCAACTCGGGACGTCCACGGGTGGCCAGCAGGGTATCGAGACGGATGGACATGTCCACCAGCTGGTCGAACGATAGGTTGGTGTCCCTGCAGGCCAGCTCTCGACGAACGTCCTCCCGCAGACTGCATCGATAGTGGTCGATGAGGGCCCTCTCATTCCACCCCGCATCCGCCGCTAGAGTCCGGAATTCCAGGGCGAACTCCTGTGCGCTCCTCTTCCCCCTGTCGGAGGTGGAACAGAGCGCTCCCCCGCCGCTTTCCCCTCAGGCGGATGATCGAACACTGCCCTGAAGCGGCGGGAGAACTCCGCGTAGGTGATGGTGGCGGCGTCTATTCCCCTCCATTCGGCGTTGGCCCACTCCAACGCCTTGCCGGAGAGACAGGAGATGAGGGCGGAAACGCTCTCGTATCCCGAGGGCGCCGGGTGTATGGTGGCCAGGTAAAGTTCCACCTGCAGGAGGAACCCCTGACACCCGGCTGCGGTGCCATCATACGCCCTCGGGAGCGACAGCCGAATCCCACTGGATTCCGGTGCTGGGATGGGAGGACTGGCCGATGGTGGTGGTAAGGTTGGAGGATGTGTGGGCACCCCTCCTCTGTCCCATCGGCGCAGAGTGTTTATCACCTCATGCAGGGCGGATCCGAGTTGCTGGATCCTGGCGTCTTGACCGCTGACCCGATCCTCCAGCGACTTGGGTGCCGCCGCTGCTCCTGCTGACTCCATAAAGGTGTGTAAATTCTGTCAAACGGCTGATGTCGATGTGTGGTGGGAGTCAGGCGCAGGAAACAGAGGCTCAGTCAAAACGACTTTACTGGACTGAAAACAAACACTCAATACAAAAATAAAGACCTCGACACAGGAGGTAAAACGTACACGCAAACTATGCGTAACCATAAAGTCCGACCAAGGAAAACCAAACTGACAACACCAGACAGGCGGACAATTACACACAAATACCCACAAACAAAACGAGAAACTTATAGGGGACATAATGAACACTAAATAGAAACAGGTGTACAAATAAGACAAAACCAAACAAACATCGATAACATTCAACGGTGGCAGCTAGTACTCCGGGGACGACGAACGCCGAAGCATGCCCGAGCAAGGAGGAGGAGCAGTCTCGGCAGAATTCGTGACAATAATACAATACAATACAACGCAACGCAACGCAACGCAACGCAACGCAACACAACACAATACAACACAACATAATACAACATAATACAACACAACACGATGACTGAGAAACTCACTGTTATTTTATCATTCAAATGTTACTGAGATCAAGTACGTTAGATGATGACATTTCTAAAGAACAATATGGATAGATAAAGTGTTTTCCAGTCTTCTATGCAACCTTTCTCTTGTTACTTCTGGATTGTTGAAATTGTTAAATAAAAGTTGAAAGTCGTAGGCTACGAATGTACTGTTTATGTACCGAATGTACAGTACCATTCAAAAGTTTGTACACACCTACTCATTCAAGGGTTTTTCTTTATTTTTACTATTTTCTACATTGTAGAATAATAGTGAAGACATCAAAACTATGAAATAACACATATGGACTCATGTAGTAACCAAAAAAGTTTTAAACAAATCAAAATATATTTATATTTGAGATTCTTCAAATAGCCACCCTTTGCCTTGATGACAGCTTTGCACACTCTTGGAAAAACCCTTGAATGAGTAGGTGTGTCCAAACTTTTGACTGGTAGTGTATATAAACTCAGCAAAAAAAGAAACGTCCTCTCACTGTCAACTGCGTTTATTTTCAGCAAACTTAACATGTGTAAATATTTGTATGAACATAACAAGATTCAACAACTGAGACATAAACTGAACAAGTTCCACAGACATGTGACTAACAGAAATTGAATAATGTGTCCCTGAACAAAGGGGGGGTCAAAATCAAAAGTAACAGTCAGTATCTGGTGTGGCCACCAACTGCATTAAGTACTGCAGTGCATCTCCTCCTCATGGACTGCACCAGATTTGCCAGTTCTTGCTGAGAGATGTTACCCCACTCTTCCACCAAGGCACCTGCAAGTTCCCGAACATTTCTGGGGGGAATGGCCCTAGCCCTCACCCTCCGATCCAACAGGTCCCAGACGTGCTCAATGGGATTGAGATCCGGGCTCTTCGCTGGCCATGGCAGAACACTGACATTCCTGTCTTGCAGGAAATCACGCGACAAGAACGAGCAGTATGGCTGGTGGCATTGTCATGCTGGAGGAGTCGGTGTCGGATGAGCCTGCAGGAAGGGTACCACATGAGGTATGAGGATGTCTTCCCTGTAACGCACAGCGTTGAGATTGCCTGCAATGACAACAAGCTCAGTCCGATGATGCTGTGACACACCGCCCCAGACCATGATGGACCATCCACCTCCAAATCGATCCCGCTCCAGAGTACAGGCCTCGGTGTAACGCTCATTCCTTCAACGATAAACACAAATCCAACCATCACCCCTGGTGAGACAAAACCGTGACTCGTCAGTGAAGAGCACTTTTTGCCAGTCCTGTCTGGTCCAGCGACTGGTGGGTTTGTGCCCATAGGTGACGTTGTTGCCGGTGATGTCTGGCGAGACCTGCCTTACAACAGGCCTACAAGCCCTCAGTCCAGCCTCTCTCAGCCTTTGCGGACAGTCTGAGTACTGATGGAGGGATTGTGCGTTCCTGGTGTAACTCGGGCAGTTGTTGTTGCCATCCTGTACCTGTCCCGCAGGTGTGATGTTCAGATGTACCGATCCTGTGCAGGTGTTGTTACACGTGGTCTGCCACTGCGAGGACGATCAGCTGTCCATTCTGTCTCCATGTAGTGCTGTCTTAGGCATCTCACAGTACTGCCATTGCAATTTATTGCCCTGGCCACATCTGCAGTCCTCATGCCTCCTTGCAGCATGCCCAAGGCACGTTCACGCAGATGAGCAGGGACCCTGTGCATCATTCTTTTGGTGTTTTTCAGAGTCAGTAGAAATGCCTCTTTAGTGTCCTAAGTTTTCATAACTGTGACCTTAATTGCCTACCGTCTGTAAGCTGTTAATGTCTTAACGACCGTTCCACAGGTGCATGTTCATTAATTGTTTATGGTTCATTGAACAAGCATGGGAAACAGTGTTTAAACCCTTTACAATGAAGATCTGTGAAGTTATTTTGATTTTTACGAATTATCTTTGAAAGACAGGGTCCTGAAAAAGGGACATTTCTTTTTTTGCTGAGTTTAGATACTAATTTGACTTTAATGTGAATGTTTTACAATAGGTTAATGGTAGCTACAGCTCCGAATAACAGCACACCCTGGAGGTTAACGTTAATGGCTACTTCCTGATGTAGCCTATGTTAATTTCTCACAGCTGATGGGTTGATTGCTCTTATCCTCCACGGGATCGGTGTCCCGTATAGAGGACGGTTGAGCTAACGTACGCTAATGTGATTAGCATGACTGTTGTAAGTAACAGCAAACTTTCCAGGACATAGACATGTTTTATATGGGCAGAAAGCTTATATTCTTGTTAATCTAACTGCACTGTCCAATTTACAGTAGCTATTACAGGGAAAAAATACCATGATGTTGTTTGAGGAGAGTGCACAACAACAAAAAACGTATCACGACAACTGGTTTGATACATTCACCTCTGAAGGTAAATAATGTACTTACATTCAGTAATCTTGCTCTGATTTGTCATCCTGAGGGTCCCAGATATAAAATGTGTTATAGTTTTGTTTGATAAAATCAATTTTTGTATTCAAATGTAGGAACTGGATTCTACAGTTTGAACCCCTGCTGTCTCTGGCTCCACACCCACCCCGCCCAGCCATCTAGATGTGTGAAAGTTAGTGTATAAGCTAATGATCCATCATGTATGACAATCCTGGGAGTGTGTAAACTTACATTTTGCATTACCATATCATTTTTGTATGTTCTCTATAGTTATGCACTTGAAAAGGTATCAATTGACCAATTCGGCACATTTGGGCAGACTTGATACAAAATAGTCCAGTATTGCAACGCTTCACTGGATCAATCTGAAACTTTGCACACACACTACTACCATCTAGTGGCCAAAATCTAAATTGCGCCTAAACTGCAATTTATATTGTGGCCTTTCTCTTGCATTTCAAAGATGATGGAACAAAAAATTATTAAAACTCATGTTTTTCTGTTTGTATTATCTTTTACCAGATCTAATGTGTTATATTCTCCTACATTATTTTCACATTTCCACAAACTTCAAAGTGTTTCCTTTCAAATGGTATCAAGAATATGCATATCCTTGCTTCAGGTCCTGAGCTACAGGCAGTTAGATTTGGGTATGTCATTTTAGGCGTAAATTGAAAAAAATTGGTGTGATCCTTATGAGGTGTGGGCCACATGTTCAGGAAGGAAATAAGGTAGGCTAGGCTAGGTTTGATTGAACATAATAATTAATATTCGGTCCAGTCGGCTGTCCATCCCTGGACTTTGTGTCAAAAATGGATCCATCTAAGGTAAGAAGAATAGGTTTGAAAGTAAACCGATTAGGCCAATGGTGTTATGCGGTGGATGATTGATGTTAGTCCTTGGAGAAGTTTGATGTAACTAGGTAGGCTACACCAGTGGTCACAATCAAGATCACCTTCGCAGTCAAAAAGCAAGCAGAGATCTACCGCCCAGATTTATTTGTAAAACAGTACTTAAAAAATGTAAGCCTATGCAACATTAATAAAAACTGTTATGTGGTAATGAAGTTTGTTCATTCGGGCTAACACATTATCACAGCATATTGGCTATATGCCTGGCCTGTCAATATTGTTCTTCTAAAACCATATTATATTTAAAAACTCGAGCTTTGATAACAAAATAGGTCAGTTGTTGTAATACTTGTGAGGTACAGCTGAGCATAAATTGAATTAATTTGCTTTTTCATTTTACTGGACTGATGGTACCTGCATCTGATGGTCAGTCTCAGCGGAGGAGAGAGCAGCAGAGGGTCCGCCTCTCACTGACCCTGCTCTCTCCTTTCCTCCAGTGAGACATGTACAAATTCATGTTGTTTCTTTGAGCAAGTGAAATATTCCTTGATATTAAAATAGACAGACAAGCTGCTAATATTAAAAACGCAGGCCTCTCGATAATCTCGTCTACTAATTCATTGCAGCTGCGGCGCGAGAGGAAGTAGGGCGAACCTGTTTTATGTTTTGTAGAACTGTTAAATAAACAAGTGTTGACAGTGCTGAATAAAAACGTAAAAGCAAACTCAAACAGCAGCTCTTTGCTGTATTCTTTGACAGTCTACTCTCTGGTCATGGTTTTAAAAGTTATTACATCTCATGTAGGCTGTGGGGTAGTGGAAGCTGTACTAGGCACGGTGGTTTGAGCTATCCGATTGGCCAGTACAGTGGACGCACTTGATTTAACTACAGCTATCCTTGTTCAGACAAATTAAATGGTTCAAAAATGGGAACACTTTGCTCCGCGAAAAATTGAATAAATAAATAAAGGAGCGCGATCGACTGGTTGTTGACCACTGGGCTACACCCACTAACACGGAAGTGAGAGATCCTTTTATTCGATCACAGATTCACATAATCTAGAGGTTCACATACTTTTTCCCACATAGAAATTGAATGTTGGATTAATTTCCTCAATAAAGAAAGTAAAAGGTACAATTGTTTTTGTTATTTGTTAAATCAGGGTCCCTTTATCACTTATTCGGATTTAGATGAAGATCTGATTACATTTTGGGTAAAACTCATGCAGAAATACAGAAAATGCTAAAGTTCACAAACTTTCTCTCAGCACTGTAAGTAGATCACTGCAATTGTACTGTGTGTGTGTGTATGCTATAGTTAATTTCATGATTACATGGGATTATATTTGAGAAATATTCTAGTACGCCTTAATATGAATATGTGTTTTGTTTTAAATCAGTAGCCAGTAATTCTATTCCCATCTTAAATTCGTTCACACTTGTTGTTTTAGACACCTCCATGTTGGATGTTCCAGCTCTGCTGCTGACCACTCTGGAGGAGCTCACTGAAGAACAGCTGAAGACATTTCAGTCTAACCTGACTAGAGGCTGGATGTTAGGCTTTCCTGCCATCCCAGAGAGTCCGCTGGAGAACGCTGACAGACAGGACACAGTGGATCAGATGGTGAAGAGATACGACCATGAGAGAGCTGTGAAGAACACACTGATGATCCTGAGGAGGAAGCAGCTGGATGATCTGACAGAGAAGTTACAGAGAGATCACGGAGGAGGTAACACAGCAAGACAATAGATCTATCATTATACGATCGGTTCCATGATGGGATGTTAAGAGATTATATTCACACAAGATCCATCCAGCTGTTGCTGAGCTGAAAATGTCAAGTAAAATGAAAAACAAAAAGCAACTGAAAGCAACTGACTCCATAATAACATTGAATAGGCCCCTCTTTAATTTATTGTGTGTATCCAGGTGATGTCATTGTGATTAAACAGCACTCAAACTATCCTACATAAAATCAATAACACAGTGGTTCAGTGGTTCAAAGACACTTACATTTTTGTCTTGCCAATTCACCCTCTGAATGGCACACATACACAATCCGTCTCAACTGTCTCAAGGCTTAAAAATCCTTCTTTAACGGTCTCCTCCCCTTCATCTACACTGATTGAAGTGGATTGAACACATGACATCAATAAGGGATCGTAGCTTTTCACTTGGATTTACCTGGTCTGTCTATGTCATGGGAAGAGCAGGTGTTCGTAATGTTTTGTACACTAAAAATGTTTAGTATTATTGGAGATGGACTTTGAGGGTTACTTACAATGTCTTTCTCTCTGCAGCTCTCTCTCTCTCTCGCTGTACCTCTCTTTCTCTCTGTAGCTCTCTCTCTCTGTAGCTCTCTCTCTCTCTGAAGCTCTCTCTCTCTGTAGCTCTCTCTCTGTAGCTCTCTCTCTGTAGCTCTCTCTCTCTCTCTCTGTAGCTCTCTCTCTCTTTGTAGCTCTCTCTCTCTGTAGTCTCTCTCTCTCTCTCTCTCTCTCTCTCTCTCTCTCTGTAGGTCTCTCTCACTGTGTAGGTCTCTCTCTCTGTAGCTCTCTCTCTCTCTGTAGGTCTCTCTCTCTCTCTCTGTAGGTCTCTCTCTATGTGTAGGTCTCTCTCTCTGTAGCTCTCTCTCTCTCTCTGTAGGTCTTTCTCTCTGTGTAGCTCTCTCTCTCTCTCTCTGTAGCTCTCTCTCTGTAGCTCTCTCTCTAAAGGAAAGAAAATGAAAATTACTGGTAGTTCTTCTAGTGTGTGTGTGTATGGAGGCATTGGGCAGCAAAGACACTGGAATCCAACAGGACAAAGATGAACTGTTCACAGTGAGGAGGAGAGGGGATGGAGACAGAAGAACAGAAAACAGGTAAACTTGACATGGAAACATACTTCTATATCAGCAATATTTTCTATATATTCTGTTGATTTGAATCTAGGAACCCCAAAGCTGTCAGTCCTAGATCTGGATGAGCTGTTGGACTGTCCTCCCATCCTAGAGAGACCACTGGAGATGGACTGTCCCTCCCATCCTAGAGAGACCACTGGAGATGGACTGTCCTCCCATCCTAGAGAGACCACTGGAGATGGACTGTCCTCCCATCCTTGAGAGACCACTGGAGATGGACTGTCCTCCCATCCTAGCAGAGACCACTGGAGATGGACTGTCCTCCCCATCCTAGAGAGCCACTGGAGATGGACTGTCCTCCCATCCTAAGAGACCACTGGAGATGGACTGTCCTCCCATCCTAGAGAGACCACTGGAGATGGACTGTCCTCCCATCCTAGAGAGACCACTGGAGATGGACTGTCCTCCCATCCTAGGAGAGAGACCACTGGAGATGGCTAACAGTGTCAACACAGAGGTAGCTGTGAACACCCAGGGGAGAACACCCAGAGGATGGACAAGGAGTTGGGAAGAGAAAGGGGTAACAGCTATACAGCTAATATATTAATTTGGAACAAACATCTGGAAGTTGTATAGAAAAACATGATGATTGATCTATATTTGGTTCTCTTTAGGTTCTCCTCTCCTCCTGGAACACCATCACATGGTAAGACCCTCACTGGACTGAGAGAAAGACTGAAATTAAAAACTATTCTTCACACTATTGGTTGAATTACAGTATCTATTGTTTCTACATTTTAGAGTTCTCCAGATGAATTTACACCTGAAATCCATGATCAGGACAACAAGGGCGAATACCGGTAATTTGATATATTTAATGTTTCTTATTGGTAGTTTGTATAAAAGAAGGACAATACATTAAATCCAGGAAATGTAATTAAAATGTCATTCTTCACCATTGTTTGTTCTACAGGTTCCAGTGCCCCAGTGCAGGTCTGTTCCAGTGCAGTATAACAGGCCTGGTGTTTAGGATGGAGGGAGAGGGAGAGGTGCTCTATAGGACAGTCTCCTGGAACAGGAGGCTTCTAGCCCAGAGTGGCAAGAGACCTGCAGGACCCCTGTTCAACATTGACTGCCCTCTGAAGTCTGTCTGCCAACTACACCTCCCACACTGTCAGATTCATTCTGGTAAGTATTCATTTCAAGACCGAGCACGCCCCCATTCTCATCGACAGGGCTGTAGTGGAGCAGGTTGAGAGCTTCAAGTTCCTTGGTGTCCCATCACCAACAAACTATCATGGTCCAAACACACCAAGACAGTTGTGAAGAGGCACGACAAATCCTATTCCCCCTCACGAGACTGAAAAGATTTGGCATGTGTCCTCAGATCCTCAAAAAGTTCTACAGCTGCACCATCGAGAGCATCCTGACTGGTTGCATCAGGCAACTGCTCGGCCTCTGACCTTAAGGCACTATAGAGGGTAGTGCGTACGGCCCAGTACATCGCTGAGCCCAAGCTTCCTGCCATCCAGGACCCTCATACCAGGCGGTGTCGGAGGAAGGCCCTAAAATTGTCAAAGACTCCAGCCACCCTAATCATAGACTGTTCTCTCTGCTACCGCACGGCAAGCGGTACCGGAGCACCAAGTCTAGGTCCAAAAGGCTTTGTCGTATATGATGAATGGTGGCAATTATTGCTGTCAACAAAAGGAGTCTGCCTATGCTGCCCTTTGATTAGAAAGTCTTTATTCATTATCACAAGCTTACAGCATAAGTTTACAGACACGCGTTGTCTGGAGAGCAGTTGCCTCGAATTATAATAACCGCTCTGGGGTTTATTGTCTAAAACCCTTCTTATATAGACACTGCCAAAATAAGGGTTACCCCTCTTCTGGCCAATCACCAGTCTCCCTCGAGCGTCACCCTCAAACGGCACATTTCAAATAACATCATAAAACATCCCCCCTTCTTGCACTAAATGAAACAACATTCCATTTCTTCATGAAAAACATTTAACACAGACATAATCCAATACACTACAGCTTCTTGACAGCTTCTACCCCCAACCCATAAGACTCCTGAACAGCTAATCAAATGGCTACGGACTATTTGCATTGAGCCCCCCCTCTTTTACGCTGCTGCTACTCTCTGTTTATTATCTATGCAAAGTCACTTTAATAACTCTACCTACATGTACATATTACCTCAATTACCTCGACTAACCGGTGCCCCCAAACATTGACTCTGTACCGGTACCCCCCTGTATATAGCCTCACTACTGTTATTTTACTGCTTTTATTTTTTACTTATCTATTGTTTTCTTAACACTTATTTTTCTTAAAACTGCATTGTTGGTTAAGGGCTTGTAAGCATTTCACTGTAAGGTGAACACCTGTCGTATTCGGCACATGTGACAAATACAATTGTATTTTATTTTATTTTATTTGTATTTTCTATTGTAATATATCTGAGAAAGATCTAAATGTTCTCTTTCTTTCCCAGGTGGTGGATGTGACTTCCTGTCTGTAGCCCATGTGACTGATGACATCATTGAGTTTATCCATCCTCTTGAGATAACAGAAACACACATCATAATAAACATCACTGGATTCGCTGCTTATGGCAACGTCCATGAAGAAGATGCTCCCATCTTCCCTATCCAGGGGCTTGTGTTGTTATTCCACCAACTGTTTGTCCCTGAAGAGAGGTCCATCCTGAATGTGTTGTTGCTTCCCAGTAATGTTGTGATCAGGGAGGTCAGCATAACATTTCAAACCCCACTTCTATCTGGCTGGAATTCCACCAAGCTGGCAGTGTCAAACGCACAACATGGAAACAGTAACATTTTCTCTGTGCCACAAGAATGCATGTTAATATAGTTGTTGACACCAAACCAGAATCAAATAATTCTGACAAAGTACTTGATGGGTGCTTGATTTAGCTTGGAGTTTGCACTTTTGTGACTGTTTCATTCGTTCCATTATGCAAGGAAAACTAAAGTAAGCACAGCTGATTGAAACTAACAAAGCATATATGTATTGTGATGAAAACAAATGACCTACAAGCAACATGTATTTGATTGAAGCACAATGTATCTGTCCATTGTTGATTCTCAAGGTGCAGGATGAGAGGAAGAGAAGGAATGGAGACAAAGTAACCTTCATTGAAACAAATCCTCACTGCAATCTAACCCCGAACAAACCATACATCCTCTCCACAAATATTACACATGGATACAGGATCAACCCAACAGTAATATCTATAAGCCATAAAGAGATTACAACTTTTGATATTTATTTAGCTGTGACCTCAGTATATTCACATTACGTGTAAGATCGTAGATACTGACTCTTGCTTTTTGTGTTCCAGACAGCAGAATTTTTGGATTTCTATCAAAACTACTCACTCACATTTCAGTTGTTCTTAGAAGCTGTTGTTAAAGAAGTTGAACTTTTTCTGAAAGAAAAGGAAGGTGATGAACTTGTATGGAACGGACTTGTCTGGTTGCCAGGTAACAGACATTCAGAGCTCAAATCCAATCAAATGAAGTCAGACCCGTAGTACTATTAGATGTTTTTAGTTTTCGTACAGCGTTATTGTTATTGAACTATGATGTCATTATATCATATGATTATGGTTGGTTATAATGAATATACCTTTTATCAGATAGGAAAACACCTTCTCTTTTCATCCACAGCCTCACCAACAGATGTCACCTCTACAGGTACTGTTGACCTTCCACTGACATTCACCATCATTATAAACCTCTCAATAACAAACTAAAGATTCACCATCAATATAAACCTCTCAATAACAAACTAGAGATTCACCATCATTATAAGCCTCTCAATAACAAACTAAAGATTCATCACCATTATAAACCTCTCAATAACAAACTAAAGATTCACCATCATTATAAACCTCTCAATAACAAACTAGAGATTCATCACCATTATAAGCCTCTCAATAACAAACTAGAGATTCATGACCATTATTAACCTCTCAATAACAAACTACAGATTCATCACTATTATAAACCTCTCAATAACAAACTAGAGATTCATCACCATTATAAACCTCTCAATAACAAACTACAGATTCATCACCATTATAAACCTCTCAATAACAGACTAGAGATTCATCACCATTATAACCTCTCAATAACAAACTAGAGATTCATCACCATTATAAGCCTCTCAATAACAAACTAGAGATTCATCACCATTATAAAAGTCTCAATAACAAACTAAAGATTCATCACCATTATAAACCTCTCAATAACAAACTAGAGATTCATCACCATTATAAACCTCTCAATAACAAACTAGAGATTCATCACCATTATAAACCTCTCAATAACAAACTAAAGATTCATCACCATTATAAACCTCTCAATAACAAACTACAGATTCATCACTATTATAAACCTCTCAATAACAAACTAGAGATTCATCACCATTATAAACCTCTCAATAACAAACTAGAGATTCATCACCATTATAAACCTCTCAATAACAAACTAGAGATTCATCACCATTATAACCTCTCAATAACAAACTAGAGATTCATCACCATTATAAGCCTCTCAATAACAAACTAGAGATTCATCACCATTATAAAAGTCTCAATAACAAACTAAAGATTCATCACCATTATAAACCTCTCAATAACAAACTAGAGATTCATCACCATTATAAACCTCTCAATAACAAACTAGAGATTCATCACCATTATAAACCTCTCAATAACAAACTAAAGATTCATCACCATTATAAACCTCTCAATAACAAACTACAGATTCATCACTATTATAAACCTCTCAATAACAAACTAGAGATTCATCACCATTATAAACCTCTCAATAACAAACTAGAGATTCATCACCATTATAAACCTCTCAATAACAAACTAGAGATTCATCACCATTATAAACCTCTCAATAACAAACTAGAGATTCATCACCATTATAAACCTCTCAATAACAAACTAGAGATTCATCACCATTATAAACCTCTCAATAACAAACTAGAGAAAGTTAATCTTATATCTTATCATCCTAGATAGGATTTTAATACATCATTTCCCCCTCCCAGTGTCAGCTGTTTCCCTTGCAGCCCCTCCTGCCAACCACTCTACCCTCCCTGGTAGAGGCTTCATCAGAAATCACAGGATGGTTCTAGAGACTCGCCTGGGACTCTTACAGCCCATATGCCTGCGTCTCCAGGATCGTGGGGTTCTGATTGACGAGGAGAGGGAGGAGGTGGTCAGCAAATCCAGCAAGACCCTACAGAACCAAGCCCTGCAGGACATGGTGGTGAGGAAGGGGGCTCGCGCCCAGGAACACATCTACCAGGTCCTGAAGGAAGTAGATCCCTACCTGGTCGAAGACCTGGAAGAGCAGACAGTCTGAGACAGGTGCCATGGATACCACCTCACAACCTTTAGAAGATATCAAAACATTTATCAGAGACTGAGAGCAGTACTTTGAGGAGGAGCCATCCTGACCAGAGGTGGTTGGTGTGTAACGTGATTGGACCCCATTCTCACCAGCACTCCCATCAGTCTGTAGTTTACTATACAAGCCCCAGGTCTCAGGCAAGGTGACATCACTGTGAGGCTACTGTCTACCAGACAACCTACCTGTGTTACTCTGGTACACTGGCTGCAGACTACAAGATCATTGAATTTCTATCTGGAACATGTTGAATGTTGAATCATCCTGGACAGGTCTCAGGCAACAACATGTGAGACTTAATATCTAGCAGACAACTGACTGGACAGCTGCACTGGCTGAACACAATATCAAGATATATCTCTGTTTAGATATAGTGTATATGTTTATATAATGGTATCTTTAAGAGCATCTTTTAAATTGAAATGTCATTATGTTCCAACAATAGGGACTACATTTACATTACATTTACGTCATTTAGCAGACGCTCTAGTGGGCTCCTTTTATGATAGATAAAGAGAAATAGACTCTCACTCTTATAGGAAATAGAAATAGACTCTCACTCTTATAGGAAGTAGAAATAGACTCTCACTCTTATAGGAAGTAGAAATAGACTCTCACTCTTATAGGAAAGAGAAATAGACTCTCACTCTTATAGGAAAGAGAAATAGACTCTCACTCTTATAGGAAGTAGAAATAGACTCTCACTCTTATAGAAAGTAGAAATAGACTCTCACTCTTATAGGAAAGAGAAATAGACTCTCACTCTTATAGGAAATAGAAATAGACTCTCACTCTTATAGGAAGTAGAAATAGACTCTCACTCTTATAGGAAATAGAAATAGACTCACTCTTATAGGAGGTAGAAATAGACTCTCACTCTTATAGGAAATAGAAATAGACTCTCACTCTTATAGGAAATAGAAATAGACTCACTCTTATAGGAAATAGAAATAGACTCTAACTCTTATAGGAAGTAGAAATAGACTCACTCTTATAGGAAATAGAAATAGACTCTCACTCTTATAGGAAGTAGAAATAGACTCTCACTCTTATAGGAAGTAGAAATAGACTCACTCTTATAGGAAGTAGAAATAGACTCTCACTCTTATAGGAAAGAGAAATATACTCTCACTCTTATAGGAAGTAGAAATAGACTCACTCTTATAGGAAGTAGAAATAGACTCTAACTCTTATAGGAAGTAGAAATAGACTCACTCTTATAGGAAATAGAAATAGACTCTCACTCTTATAGGAAGTAGAAATAGACTCACTCTTATAGGAAAGAGAAATAGACTCTCACTCTTATAGGAAAGAGAAATAGACTCTCACTCTTATAGGAAGTAGAAATATAATCTCACTCTTATAGGAAGTAGAAATAGACTCTCACTCTTATAGGAAATAGAAATAGACTCTCACTCTTATAGGAAATAGAAATAGACTCTCACTCTTATAGGAAATAGAAATAGTCTCTCACTCTTATAGAAAGTAGAAATAGACTCTCACTCTTATAGGAAGTAGAAATAGACACTCACTCTTATAGGAAGTAGAAATAGACTCTCACTCTTATAGGAAAGAGAAATAGACTCTCACTCTTATAGGAAATAGAAATAGACTCTCACTCTTATAGGAAGTAGAAATAGACTCTCACTCTTATAGGAAATAGAAATAGACTCTCACTCTTATAGGAAAGAGAAATAGACTCTCACTCTTATAGGAAATAGAAATAGGCAAAAATGTAGCTCTTGAGATTAAATATATCATATTTTTTCTACCATATCGACATTAATCAGACTGAATCTCAGGGACTCATTTCACTCTCAGGGAAATATGGTATATTTTGTAGTGTAGAAATATCTGGGATAGTGTTTTATAATTGCATTAATCTATTTAATCTCTCTGTCTCAATTCAATTCAATTGAGATTACAAATATACAGTGCATTTGGAAAGTATTCAGACCCCTTGACTTTTTCCACATTTTAGCCTTATTCTGAAATTGATTAAATAAAAACATTTCCTCATCAATCTACACACAATATCCCATAATGACAAAGCGAAAACAGGTTTTTATAAATGTTTGCAAATGTATTAAAAATAAAAAACAAATACCTTATTTACATAAGTATTCAGACCCTTTGCTATAAGACTCGAAATTGAGCTCAGTGTGCAACCTGTTTTCCATTGATTTTCCTTGAGATGTTTTTTACAACTTGATTGGAGTCTACCTGTGGTCAATTTCTATTGATTGGACACGATATGGAAAAGGCACACACCTGTCTAAATAAGGTCCCACAGTTGACAGTGCATGTGAGAGCAAGAACCAAGCCATGAGGTCGAAGGAATTGTCCGTAGAGCTCCAAGACAGGATTGTGTCGAGGCACAGGGAAGAAAAACTTTTCTGCAGCATTGAAGGTCCCCAAGAACACAGTGGCCTCCATCATTCTTAAATGGAAGAAGTTTGGAACTACCAAGACTCTTCCTAGAGCTGGCCACACTGAGCAATCGGGGGAGAATGGCCTTGGTCATGGAGGTGACACTCCCCATCCAACCTGACAGAGCTTGTGAGGATCTGCAGAGAAAAATGGGAGAAACTCCCCAAATACAGGTGTCCCAAGCTTGTAGCGTCATACCCAAGAAGACTCAAGGCTGTAAACGCTGCCAAAGGTGCTTCAACAAAGTACTGAATAAAGGGTCTGAATTCTTATGTAAATGTGATATATATATACAGTGGGGAGAACAAGTATTTGATACACTGCCGATTTTGCAGGTTTTCCTACTTACAAAGCATGTAGAGGTCTGTAATTTTTATCATAGGTACACTTCAACTGTGAGAGACGGAATCTAAAACAAAAATCCAGAAAATCACATTGTATGATTTTTAAGTAATTAATTTGCATTTTATTGCATGACATAAGTATTTGATACATCAGAAAAGCAGAACTTAATATTTGGTACAGAAACCTTTGTTTGCAATTACAGAGATCATACGTTTCCTGTAGGTCTTGACCAGGTTTTGCACACACTGCAGCAGGATTTTGGCCCCTCCTCCATACAGACCTTCTCCAGATCCTTCAGGTTTCGGGGCTGTCGCTCGGTAATACAGACTTTCAGCTCCCTCCAAAGATTTTCTATTGGGTTCATGTCTGGAGACTGGCTAGGCCACTCCAGGACCTTGAGATGCTTCTTACGGAGCCACTCCTAGTTGCCCTGGCTGTGTGTTTGGGTCGTTGTCATGCTGGAAGACCCAGCCACGACCCATCTTCAATGCTCTTACTGAGGGAAGGAGGTTGTTGGCCAAGATCTCGCCATACATGGTCCCATCCATCCTCCCCTCAATACCTTGCAGTTGTCCTGTCCCCTTTGCAGAAAAGCATCCCCAAATAATGATGTTTCCACCTCCATGCTTCACGGTTGGGATGGTGTTCTTGGGGTTGTACTCATCCTTCTTCTTCCTCCAAACACGGCGAGTGGAGTTTGGACCAAAAGCTCTATTTTTGTCTCTTCAGACCACATGACCTTCTCCCATTCCTCCTCTGGATCATCCAGATGGTCATTGGCAAACTTCAGACGGGGCCTGGACATGCGCTGGCTTGAGCAGGGGGGACCTTTAACGTGCGCTGCAGGATTTTAATCCATGACGGCGTAGTGTGTTACTAATGGTTTTCTTTGAGACTGTGGTCCCATCTCTCTTCAGGTCATTGACCAGGTCCTGCCGTGTAGTTCTGGGCTGATCCCTCACCTTCCTCATGATCATTGATGCCCCACGAGGTGAGATCTTGCATGGAGCCCCAGACCGAGGGTGATTGACCGTCATCTTGAACTTCTTCCATTTTCTAATAATTGCGCCAACAGTTGTTGCCTTCTCACCAAGCTGCTTGCCTATTGTCCTGTAGCCCATCCCAGCCTTGTGCAGGTCTACAATTTTATCCCTGATGTCCTTACACAGCTCTCGGGTCTTGGCCATTGTGGAGAGGTTGGAGTCTGTTTGATTGAATGTGTGGACAGGTGTCTTTTATACAGGTAACGAGTTCAAACAGTTGCAGTTAATATAGGTAATGAGTGGAGAACAGGAGGGCTTCTTAAAGAAAAACGAACAGGTCTGTGAGAGCCACTATTCTTACTGGTTGGTAGGTGATCAAATACTTATATCATGCAATAAAATGCAAATTAATTACTTAAAAATCATACAATGTGATTTTCTGGATTTTTGTTTTAGATTCCGTCTCTCACAGTTGAAGTGTACCTATGATAAAAATTACAGAACTCTACATTCTTTGTAAGTAGGAAAACCTGCAAAATCGGCAGTGTATCAAATACCTGTTCTCCCCACTGTATATACACTGCTCAAAAAAATTATGGGAACACTAAAATAACACATCCTAGATCTGAATGAATGAAATAATCTTATTAAATACCTTTTTCTTTACATAGTTGAATGTGCTGACAACAAAATCACACAAAAATTATCAATGGAAATCAAATGTATCAACCCATGGAGGTCTGGATTTGGAGTCACCCTCAAAATTAAAGTGGAAAACCACGCTACAGGCTGATCCAACTTTGATGTAATGTCCTTAAAACAAGTCAAAATGAGGCTCAGTAGTGTGTGTGGCCTCCACGTGCCTGTATGACCTCCCTACAACGCCTGGACATGCTCCTGATGAGGGGGCGGATGGTCTCCTGAGGGATCTCCTCCCAGACCTGGACTAAAGCATCCGCCAACTCCTGGACAGTCTGTGGTGCAACGTGGCGTTGGTGGATGGAGCCGAGACATGATGTCCCAGATGTGCTCAATTGGATTCAGGTCTGGGGAACGAGGCGGGCCAGTCCATAGCATCAATGCCTTCCTCTTGCAGGAACTGCTGACACCTCCAGCCACATGAGGTCTAGCATTGTCTTGCATTAGGAGGGAACCCAGGGCCAACCGCACCAGCTATGGTCTCACAAGGGGTCTGAGGATCTCATCTCGGTACCCTAATGGCAGTCGGGCTACCTCTGGCGCAGCACATGGAGGGCTGTGCGGCCCCCAAAGAAATGCCACCCCACACCATGACTGACCCACCGCCAAAACCGGTCATGCTGGAGGATGTTGCAGGCAGCAGAATGTTCTCACGGCGTCTCAGACTCTGTCACGTCTGTCACGTGCTCAGTGTGAACCTGCTTTCATCTGTGAAGAGCACAGGGCGCCAGTGGCGAATTTGCTCAATCTTGGTGTTCTCTGGCAAATGCCAAATGTCCTGCACGGTGTTAGGCTGTAAGCACAACCCCCACCTGTGGACGCCGGGCCCTCATACCACCCTCATGAGTCTGTTTCTGACCGTTTGAGCAGACACATGCACATTTCTGGCCTGCTCGAGGTCATTTTGCAGGGGCTCTGGCAGTGCTCCTCCTGCTCCTCCTTGCACAAAGGCGGAGGTAGCAGTCCTGCTGCTGGGTTGTTGCCCTCCTACGGCCTCCTCCACGTCTCCTGATGTACTGGCCTGTCTCCTGGTAGCGCCTCCATGCTCTGGACACTACGCTGACAGACACAGCAAACCTTCTTGCCACAGCTCGCATTCGACGTGCCATCCTGGATGAGCTGCACTACCTGAGCCACTTGTGTGGGTTAGACTCTGTCTCATGCTACCACTAGAGTGAAAGCACCGCCAGCATTCAAAGTGACCAAAACATCAGCCAGGAAGCATAGGAACTGAGAAGTGGTCTGTGGTCACCACCTGCAGAACCACTCCTTTATTGGGGGTGTCTTGCTAATTGCCTATAATTTCCACCTGTTGTCTATTCCATTTGCACAACAGCATGTGACATTTTTTGTCAATCAGTGTTGCTTCCTAAGTGGACAGTTTGTTTTCACAGAAGTGTGATTGACTTGGAGTTACATTGTGTTGTTTAAGTGTTCCTATAATTTTTTTGAGCAGTGTATATATATATATATATATATATATATATATATATATATACAACACTTCTGCCAACAGAGCCCAGAGGGCTGACATCTACAGGTTATGATCAGTATGCGTACTACTGAAATAGAACCTACTGTCACGCCCTGGCTCTGGGACTCTGTTATGTTGAGCCAGGGTGTGTAGTTTCTATGTGTTTGTGTTCTAGGTTCATTGTCTAGCTCATGTGTTTCTGTGTTGGCCGGTGTGGTTCTCAATCAGAGGCAACGAGTATCAGCTGTTGCTTGTTGTCTCTGATTGGGAACCATACTTAGGCAGCCTGTTTTCCACAGTGTATTGTGGGATCTTGTTCCGTGTATGGTTTGTGTCTGTTACCTAGGACTTCATGTATCGTTTTGTTCGTGTGGTACTCTAATAAATATAAGTATGTACGCATATCACGCTGCGCCTTGATCCACTTCCTCCAACGATCGTGACACCTACCTGGAACAACGAAACTGCTCAAACTCTCAGGTGGGGATGTGTAAATATTAGTTTTTTATTCTGAATGGATGACATTTAATTTTTTACCTGACTGTTAATGTGATATAAGCCACTGTACGTTTCAGTTATTTTGTCATGCAGCAAATGCTATGCATGAAAATGATGCATTCATATTTTAAAAGTTTGTCAGAAGATAAATCATTTGAAATGCATAAGTACTGTACAAACAGTGTTAATTGTATGTAAAATGTATGCACTCACTAACTGTAAGTCGCTCTGGATAAGAGCGTCTGCTAAATGACTAAAATGTAAATGTAAATGTATATATATATATATATATATATATATATATATATATATATATATATATATACACAGTGGGGGAAAAAAGTATTTAGTCAGCCACCAATTGTGCAAGTTCTCCCACTTAAAAATATGAGAGAGGCCTGTAATTTTCATCATAGGTACACGTCAACTATGACAGACAAATTGAGAATTTTTTTCCAGAAAATCACATTGTAGGATTTTTAATGAATTTATTTGCAAATTATGGTGGAAAATAAGTATTTGGTCACCTACAAACAAGCAAGATTTCTGGCTCTCACAGACCTGTAACTTCTTCTTTAAGAGGCTCCTCTGTCCTCCACTCGTTACCTGTATTAATGGCACCTGTTTGAACTTATCAGTATAAAAGACACCTGTCCACAACCTCAAACAGTCACACTCCAAACTCCACTATGGCCCAGACCAAAGAGCTGTCAAAGGACACCAGAAACAAAATTGTAGACCTGCACCAGGCTGAGAAGACTGAATATGCAATAGGTAAGCAGCTTGGTTTGAAGAAATCAACTGTGGGAGCAATTATTAGGAAATGGAAGACATACAAGACCACTGATAATCTCCCTCGATCTGGGGCTCCACTCAAGATCTCACCCCGTCGGGTCAAAATGATCACAAGAACGGTGAGCAAAAATCCCAGAACCACACAGGGGGACCTAGTGAATGACCTGCAGAGAGCTGGGACCAAAGTAACAAAGCCTACCATCAGTAACACACTACGCCCAGGGACTCAAATCCTGCAGTGCCAGACGTGTCCCCCTGCTTAAGCCAGTACATGTCCAGGCCCGTCTGAAGTTTGCTAGAGTGCATTTGGATGATCCAGAAGATGATTGGGAGAATGTCATATGGTCAGATGAAACCAAAATAGAACTTTTTGGTAAAAACTCAACTCAAGTCGTGTTTGGAGGACAAAGAATGCTGAGTTGCATCCAAAGAACACCATACCTACTGTGAAGCATGGGGGTGGAAACATCATGCTTTGGGGCTGTTTTTCTGCAAAGGGACCAGGACGACTGATCCGTGTAAAGGAAAGAATGAATGGGGGCCATGTATCGTGAGATTTTGAGTGAAAACCTCCTTCCATCAGCAAGGGCTTTGAAGATGAAACGTGTCTGGGTCTTTCAGCATGACAATGATCCCAAACACACCGCCCGGCAACGAAGGAGTGAGCTTCGTAAGAAGCATTTCAAGGTCCTGGAGTGGCCTAGCCAGTCTCCAGATCTCAACCCCATAGAAAATCTTTGGAGGGAGTTGAAAGTCCGTGTTGCCCAGCGACAGCCCCAAAACATCACTGCTTTAGAGGAGATCTGCATGGAGGAATGGGCCAAAATACCAGCAACAGTGTGTGAAAACCTTGTGAAGACTTACAGAAAACGTTTGACCTGTGGCATTGCCAACAAAGGGTATATAACAAAGTATTGAGAAACTTTTGTTATTGACCAAATACTTATTTTCCACCATAATTTGCAAATAAATTCATTAAAAATCCTACAATGTGATTTTCTGGAAAAAAATTCTCATTTTGTCTGTCATAGTTGACGTGTACCTATGATGAAAATTACAGGCCTCTCTCATCTTTTTTAAGTGGGAGAACTGCACAATTGGTGGCTGACTAAATACTTTTTTTTCCACACTGTATATATATATATATATATACAGTGGGGAGAACAAGTATTTGATACACTGCCGATTTTGCAGGTTTTCCTACTTACAAAGCATGTAGAGGTTTGTAATATTTATCATAGGTACACTTCAACTGTGAGAGATGGAATCTGAAACAAAAATCCAGAAAATCACATTGTATGATTTTTAAGTAATGAATGTGCATTTTATTGCATGACATAAGTATTTGATACATCAGAAAAGCAGAACTTAATATTTGGTACAGAAACCTTTGTTTGCAATTACAGAGATCATACGTTTCCTGTAGGTCTTGACCAGGTTTGCACACACTGCAGCAGGGATTTTGGCCCACTCCTCCATACAGACCTTCTCCAGATCCTTCAGGTTTCGGGGCTGTCGCTGGGCAATACGGACTTTCAGCTCCCTCCAAAGATTTTCTATTGGGTTCAGGTCTGGAGACTGGCTAGGCCACTCCAGGACCTTGAGATGCCTCTTACGGAGCCACTCCTTAGTTGCCCTGGCTGTGTTTTTCGGGTCATTGTCATGCTGGAAGAGCCACGACCCATCTTCAATGCTCTTACTGAGGGAAGGAGGTTGTTGGCCAAGATCTCGCCATACATGGCCCCATCCATCCTCCCCTCAATACGGTGCAGTCGTCCTGTCCCCTTTGCAGAAAAGCATCCCCAAAGAATGATGTTTCCACCTCCATGCTTCACGGTTGGGATGGTGTTCTTGGGGTTGTACTCATCCTTCTTCTTCCTCCAAACATGGCGATTTTTGTCTCATCAGACCACATGACCTTCTCCCATTCCTCCTCTGGATCACCCAGATGGTCATTGGCAAACTTCAGATGGCCTGGACATGCGCTGGCTTGATCAGGGGGACCTTGCGTGCGCTGCAGGATTTTAATCCATGACGGCGTAGTGTTACTAATGGTTTTCTTTAACCCTCCCGTTGTCCTAGGGTCAAAATGACCCGCCACTGTGTTGAACCAACTTTATTTAATTTTTATATTTTTTGGATCATTTGTGAGAAGGAGGCAGTGATACTTTCTTTAAAGTCTCACTGCCTCCTTCTCCAAATGATCCCAAAAATATAAAAATTAAATAAAGTTGGTTCAATACAGTGGCGGGTCATTTTGACCCTAGGACAACGGGAGGGTTAAGACTGTGGTCCCAGCTCTCTTCAGGTCATTGACCAGGTCCTGCCGTGTAGTTCTGGGCTGATCCCTTATCTTCCTCATGATCATTGATGCCCCATGAGGTGAGATCTTGCATGGAGCCCCAGACCGAGGGTGATTGACCGTCATCTTGAACTTCTTCCATTTTCTAATAATTGCACCAACAGTTGTTGCCTTCTCACCAAGCTGCTTGCCTATTGTCCTGTAGCCCATCCCAGCCTTGTGCAGGTCTACAATTTTATCCCTGATGTCCTTACACAGCTCTCTGGTCTTAACCATTGTGGAGAGGTTGGAGTCTGTTGAATTGAATGTGTGGACAGGTCTTTTATACAGGTAACGAGTTCAAACAGGTGCAGTTAATACAGGTAATAAGTGGAGAACAGGAGGGCTTCTTAAAGAAAAACTAACAGGTCTGTGAGAGCCGGAATTCTTACTGGTTGGTAGGTGATCAAATACTTATGTCATGCAATAAAATGCAAATTAATTACTTAAAAATCATACAATGTGATTTTCTGGATTTTTGTTTTAGATTCTGTCTCTCACAGTTGAAGTGTACTTATGATAAAAAAATTACAGACCTCTACATGCTTTGTAAGTAGGAAAACCTGCAAAATCGGCAGTGTATCAAATACTTGTTCTCCCCACTGTATATATATATGTATTTAAAAAAAAATACATTTTTTAATAAGGCTGTAACATAACAAAATGTGGAAAAAGTCAAGGGGTCTCAATACTAATAACTATGACGTTTCGGCCATATTGGAATCAGCAGTAAGGGGAAGCAGCACCACTGGCCTCCCCACCACCTTTGTTATTGTTTTTGTTGCCTAGCTGCGGAGCGTCGTGCAACATGGTAACAGAATTGCAGTTCATATTGTGCTCTTCTATCGTGTGCAATGATGTCTGAGGGGAAAACAGTGTGGTTGTTCCCAATAACTTCTTTGTTGTTGTAATATCTCGAACGGACGTGGCTGTTTCACCATTAACGATTCCAGCTTTAATCAGACTGAAAGACAGGCACTCATTTCACTCTCAGGGAAATATGTATATTTTGCAGTGTATAACAGGGTCCTGGTCAATTCAGAATTTAATTGAGAATGGCTCATAAATCCAATTCAATTATTGAATTGTAATTGAAGTAATAAGTAGGATACAGAATTGCAATTTTAATGAAAGGAAATAGAGTTGAAGTCAGTGGAATTAAATTAAATTAAAATGCCTCTTCTGTTCTATAGTTGTAGTCTATACAAATATACATATTGTAAATTAAATATCAAACATTTTGTAATAAACATGCATATAAAATATTGATGAAACAATTGATTTTCAGGACAAACTATTGAAATGAATGATCAAGGAAAACACAACTTGTAGTTATTATATTTCATTAATCACTTAAATGTTGTTCAATATGGGGGGGGGGAAATACTACATTTCCCACAATGCATTAGTTTAACCCTCAAGTTAACCCTGAAGCCTTCAAAAAGAAGACAAACAAATGAAATGGTTGGTGGAAATATAATGGCATATTCTAAGCACTAAGGTTAATAGAGTATATGAACATTGTTTCCAGAGAAAAGTTATATATTCTTTGGTATCTGGAAGTGTGACCTGTCGGATTCAATGAAACTCTCATGTTCTATGACTGAGTGAAATTTATTTGAATTGCACTGAATTAAATTATACTTCCTGTCACGGAAATTTTAATTCTACATCCTGTGGGGTGTGGCCAATTGAATTTGAATTTCAACTAATGAGTTGAATGGGAGTCAATTCCCAAATTCTGAATTGAGCAAAACCCTGGTGTATATAATATCTTATAGTGTTTTTCAATTACATGAATCTATACTGAACAAACATTTATATTAGGAAATCAGTCAATTGAAATAAATTCATTAGGCCCTAATCTATGGATTTCACGATTGGGCAGGGGCACAGCCATGGGTGGGCTTGGGAGGGCATAGGCCCACCTACTGGGGGAGCCAGGCCCAGCCAATCAGAATTAGTTTTTTCCCCACAAAGGGGCTTTATTACAGACAGAAATATTCCTCCATTTCCTCAGCTGTCAGGGTGGCTGGTCTCAGACGATCCCGCTGGTGAAGAAGCCGGATGTGGAGGTCCTGGGCTGGTGAGGTTACACGTGGTCTGCGGTTGTGAGGCCAGTTAGACATACTGCCAAATTCTTGAGAGAAATTTGAGAGAAATAAGCTTTTGGTGCATATGGAACATTTTTGGGATCTTTTGTTTCAGCTCATGAAACATGGGACTAACACTTTACATGTCTGATGATAATATGACAACATGTATGAATTGAACTGTCTTATGAAATATGATAACATGTGTGAATTGACCTGTCTTATGAAATATGACAACATGTATGAATTGACCTGTCTGATGATATGATACCATGTGTCAATTGCATCTTGAATATACTCTACTGTATTCATTTCCATCTAACATGTATTACATGTTTTAGGCTGACTCTCTCTCTCTCTCTCTCTCTCTCTCTCTCTCTCTCTCTCTCTCTCTCTCTCTCTCTCTCTCTCTCTCTCTCTCTCTCTCTCTCTCTCTCTCTCTCTCTCTCTCTCTCTCTCTCTCACAGCACCACATGCCCATGGCTCCACTCCTTCCTCCACCTCCACCTCTTCCCAATCATCACACATTAAAGTGTAATTTCCTGCTGAACCACCTGGATGCCCTAAAGACAAGGATAAGTGTCCTACATAGGTTTCCCTGGTTTTCCCGGAATCCCTGTTGGAGGATTCCCGGAATCAGGAGAGAATACGCAGGAAATCCGGAATCACCTGGAAAACCAGGCAATTTATTGAACGTTCCCGGGAATTTTGCAACCCTACTCCTACGATGAATAACATATATTTTTGATGTATTCTTCATATGTTAAATCAATCCCACAAAGCCACTAAAGGAATCAGAACATTGTTTAATTACAAATACAACCTGTTATTCAACTGGAAACATAAAGAACTAGATAATATCAAAGATGTTGTATCGACTTTATTGCTGGATAAGAATGGCTTCTCTCTCACACCTATTTTGGTTTGGTGTCAGTTTGTCCACTAGAGGGCGACGCACTACTAGAGACAAATAGGGAGGATTCTCCATGGGATGGGATGGGCTGCTGAAAACCAGGAAACTGGAGCGCTCTACCATCAGGCTTCATTACTTTCCAGTCGGCTGTCTGCACCTGTAGTGTCTAAAAATGGACCCATCCAAGGTAAGAAAATTGTTTGAAAAAAAACTGAGTATGCTGTTATTTCGTGGATATATTAGTGGTAAAGTCTCTGGTAAAGTTTGTTGATAGTAAAGTAGGCTACATTGTATCCGTTTCATATTTCACTTCCAGCAACTCGGATGTGCCGGAAAAGAAACTTGCACGATGAAACGCAACAACATGATGTAATAGTTCATAGGCCTACATTAAAATGTCTAGGTTATTATCTAGCTATGAATTCATAACGCAGTAATATCCTATGAATTTATCGCTAGTCCTTTCACGTCATTCGAGGGGTGTGTGTGTGTGTGTGTGTGTGTAGGAGGAATCTGCCTCTGAGAAGGAAAGGAAGCCAGCAGGGGAGGAGAGTGAAGAGCCGTCCAGCAAACTCCTCATGACCTCTACTAGAATGTGAGTGGACATAGAGTATATTATCTATTATCTACCTGGTACAGCCAGGGCCACCCCTCAGAGTGGATATGAGTGAACATAGAGTATATTATCTATTGTCTAAATTGATGGGTCATGTAAAAGAAATGCTATAACCCCCAGCCACATCTTGCTAAGTGGATGGGTCTCTACAGAAGGTGTAAACGGTACAGTGAAATGGTTACTTGCATAGTAGCAATATCAAAAATAGATTGTGTCAATATAAAGGAAAATGAACACGTGTCAATGCCAGTAGAGAAAGAACCAAAGAATATAAAGGATGTACAAGAACAATATCAAGAACCATATCAGTGATACTGGTGATAGATGAGGTAGTTACATGCATACAATCAGGGGTAAAGTGGCTGAGCAGCAGGATAAAACAATTAATAGTAGCAGCAACGTATGGCGTGTGTGTTAGGAGAGAGTCATGTGAATAGAGGCACTGCAGATAGTGCTGATGACTGGGAACTCGCCCCCAGTGATGAACTGGTCCGTCAGAACCACGCATGAACAAGGGAATCAATATTCGGAGAGTCTGTTTCTGTCCTGCCCTTGACTTTGGTGCAGGGCATGTGATGTCCATAGCCTCTTCGACGCAAAACTCCCTGATCTTCTCAAAAATATATGTTCGTCTAGCTGTGTCCAGTCCAGGTGGTGCTTGTACAGGCAGACCATCTATGTGAGGAATGATGTCAGTGTTGCTTAGCAGCTGAGTCCGAACGCTCCTTGTCAACAACAACACCAGGCTCCAGAGCATCGAAGCTGTAAAACAGGAAATAACAACAACAAAATTAGAAGACATTACATCAATTCACCTCCTTAGGTTAGTTAAGAAGAATAACCTCCTACAATACAATGAAGTGCTGGTACTGCTTGATCTGTGGCAGCGACCTGAAGTACGGAGTCAGGTGTTGTTGCCAGCCATAGCACCGTACCATCCTCCAGTACAACCAGCTGTGGGATGTTGACCCGTCACAGTGCTGTCCTTCACAAAACCAGCGATCTCAGATAAAGTGTTTACTCTGGTCATTCTGGCGCGTCTGCTTGATGAGGCCGAAGCACCAGTCGGGGGTGAACTTGGTGTGGCCTGTGATTAGGAAGTGAAGGTCCAGACTGTGGTGGATCATGTGATCAGGAAGTGAAGGTCCAGACTGTGGTGGATCATGTGATCAGGAAGTGAAGGTCCAGACTGTGGTGGAGCTGGTCTGCCAGGCACAATACCAGAGCACAAACGTGTTCTTGTTTTGGCCGCTGCAGTTGTCAGAATTCAGGTCCACACGTGTTTCCCCAACTCTGTAGTTGGTGAAGAAATGGTGCATGTAGTTGTTGACTGCGCTGCTGCCTTTGCTGGATGACATGCCTTCATCAATCAACTAGTTGACTTGTTGTGGTCCTTCACAGCAGACACCAAACAAGCCACACTTGCGAGGAGTTAAAAAGTAGATGGGACCTGGCTGCATAGGGTCAGAAGGATAGTGCACCTGCAAACAACAACAAAAGAGCATTAAGATCAATTAAAATCATTTGTCTCACCCCTGTCAGTCTGTCTTTATACAGCTCAGTGAAAGGCATTTGCCTGCTTCTCATATACAGTACTAGTCAAAAGTTTGGACACACTTACTCATTCCAGGGTTTTTCTTTATTTTTACTATTTTCTACATTGTAGAATAATAGTGAAGACATCAACACTATGAAATAACACATCTGGAATCATGTAGTAACCAAAAAAGTGTTAAACAAATCAAAATGTATTTGAGATTCTTCAAATATCCACCCTTTGCCTTGATGACAGCTTTGCACACTCTGGGCATTCTCTCAACCAGCTTCATGAGGTAGTCACCTGGAATGCATTTCAACAGGTGTGCCTTCTTAAAAGTTAATTTGTGTAATTTATTTCCTTCTTAATGCGTTTGAGCCAATCAGTTGTGTTGTGACAAGGTAGGGGTGGTATACAGAAGATAGTCCTATTTGGTAAAAGACCAAGTCCATATTATATCAAGAACAGCTCAAATAAGCAAAGAGAAACGACAGTCCATCATTACTTTAAGACATAAAGGTCAGTCAATACGGAACATTTCAAGAACTTTGAAAGTTTCTTCAAGTGCAGTCGCAAAAACCATCAAGCGCTATGATGAAACTTCCTCTCATGAGGACCGCCACAGGAAAGGAAGACCCAGAGTTACCTCTGCTGCAGAGGATAAGTTCATTAGAGTTACCAGCCTCAGAAATTGCAGCCCAAATAAATGCTTCACAGAGTTCAAGTAACAGACACATCTCAACATAGCTATAGCCACTGGTAACATTGAATATATGAATCTACTGGTATGGTGCTGGAGAGAAATCAACTTTAAAAGCAGTGAATTGCCCCTCTAACATCTCTTCTATACCTCTATTGCATCATCCTCATGACCTGTGAAATGAATGTAGAACAGTGAGGTGACCACAGCATGTGGTGGTGGTGTAGGGGAACAGAGCAGTGTGTGACTGTTTCCTGTGTCCAGGTGGACCCGGTCTAGAGAGAAGTGTTGTGATCTGGAGGCTGAGATCTCTAGGATGAAGGTGAAGCTGGAGGTGCTGAAGGTAACACTAGTGGTCATGTCTGAGAGGTCAAATGTCATTGTGATCAAACCACATATAGATCACAGCCACATACTGTGTGTGAGTGTGTGTTAAAGTTCCAACTGTAATCTATTTTATGATGATATTGAGAGACCAGTATAAATATTCTAATACGTCTTAACAATATTAATATATTCATGTTCTTTATTTCATATCAGTAGTCAGTTTTTCTATTTCTTCCTCACTGTTGTCACCTTTGTTGTTTTAGAGAATGTTGGCTGTTCCTGTTCTGCTGCTGACCACTCTGGAGGAGATGAACCCACATGAGCTGAAGACATTTCAGTGTTCCCTGACTAGTGGCCTGCTGCCTGACTGTCCTCCCATCCCAGAGAGTCAGCTGGAGAACGCTGACAGACAGGACACAGTGGATCAGATGGTGAAGACATACGGCCCTGAGAGAGCTGTGGAGATCACACTGAGGATCCTGAGGGGGATGAAGCGGGTAGACCTAGCAGAGAAGTTAGAGACAGATCACAGAGGAGGTAACAGAACAAAAATGTACATCAATCTATACATCACAATCACAGTTCAGTGGAGGTCTAACCAGAAAGAACATTCAACTGACTTCATAATAACATTCAGCAGGCCTCTCTTTTATCATTTTTATTAATGATGTATCCAGGTGGCCCCATTATGTTTAAACAGCAATCCAACATTCATTATATTCCATACATACAATCACCAATACAGTAGGGAAGATATCACAAACAGATTAGACTTTCTAATCATGGCTGTATATCTCTTCCTGAGCTTCCTAATCTGGAAGATGAACCAGAATGATCTGGCAGAGAAGTTAGAGAGAGATCAGAGAAGTTGGATTGTAGACAAGGACCCTAACTGTCTCTCTATCCCTCCTATCTTCCCCTCTATTTCCCCAGTTTCCCCCTCTTTCTCAGGTACTGCCTCAACCTCTCACCTGTCCTTATTCCCACCGAGGCCCCGATCCGTCCTCTCCCCTGTGGGGTTCCTCCCCCTTTCCTGCCTTCTCTCCAGCTCCTCCTCCTCCTTTGGCTCGTCTATGAACTCCTTGTTGTTAACTTCTCCTGGTAGCTCAGGACAGCTCAGGTCACAGGTAAGAGGACGGTTAGAGAAATGTAGGATCACTTCTACCCTCATATGTTAAAACACCTGTACTCACTGTCATAGTCAGTTCTACAGTTCTACCCTCATATGTTAAAACACCTGTACTCACTGTCATAGTCAGTTCTACCCTCATATGTTAAAACATCTGTACTCACTGTCATAGTCAGTTCTACACTTCTACCCTCATATGTTAAAACACCTGTACTCACTGTCATAGTCACTTCTACCCTCATATGTTAAAACACCTGTACTCACTGTCATAGTCAGTTCTACAGTATGAAATGATACAGTCCACACATACAGTCTAGATAATTAACTAATCTCTCATGTACACTATGAGTGGTGGGGGTCAGACTGCATCCCTACACACATACACATTAGACAAAAAGGCTGTGAATATATTTCTGTATAGCCGTGTATGACTTGTGTGTGTTTGTGTGTGTGTGTGTGTGTGTAGGAGGAAGCTGCCTCTGAGATGGAAAGGAAGCCAGCAGGGGAGGAGAGTGGAGAACTCCCCAGCACCTCTTCTGGAATGTGAGTGAACATAGAGTATATTATCTATTATCTACCTGGTACAGCCAGGGCCACCCCTCAGAGTGGATATGAGTGAACATAGAGTATATTATCTATTATCTACCTGGTACAACCAGGGCCACTCCTCAGAGTGGATATGGAGAAACTAAAAGAATAAGGGAGATTGGAAAATGATGCAAACAATTGAATTGATGGAACCTACAATCTATCTGCAATATCAAAGTTGATTCCCCCCCACCCCCACCCTAAATAAGTACAGTTAGACACCAATGCGCATCCAATCCATCCAACAAGTATAGGTTAATGACAGTAGGCCTATAATTGACTCTTTCCGTTAGAAGTATTCGGTTTTGCAATGGCATGTCTACATTATTTGGGATTTGTGTGCCCATGAGAACATTTTTCACGCCGAAACATAATTAAATATTACTTAGGCATAGTTACACTTACAGTGCATTTTCTGAGATCTCCAAGATCCAGGATTCGTACAGGGTTTAAGTTCAATGTTCTATTTCAAATTAAAAATGCTTAGTAATTACAAATAAAACTATAATAAATGTAATTAATGTAAGGAAAGAAAGGTAGTGTTTTATGTCACATGATCTATGAAGATTCCGAGTATTAATTAATTATGGACAACTCATGAACTAGGGTGTAAACATGTTTTGATTCAACTCATGTATTATATTGAATGTAGACTACCTGTTCTGAGTGTGTTCATGTGTGTAAAATTGCTTCGTCTGAGAGTGTAGGCTACTGGTAGTGGTTTAGGTCTAGTGCAGGGTAAACTTAAGGAAAGGAAGTTGACCCACCTTTTTCAGAAAAATGCATTGAAAGTATAGGGAGCGTTACTTTTTTCACCGCACTGGTAGAACAGTGAAGTGACCACAGCATGTGGTGGTGGTGTAGGGGAACAGAGCAGTGTGTGACTGTTTCCTGTGTTCAGTTTGACCCGGTCTGAGGAGGAGTGTCGTCGTCTGGAGACTGAGATCTCTAGGCTGGAGGATTATCTGAGGTTCATGAAGGTAACACTAGTGGTCATGTCTGAGAGGTCAAATGTCATTGTGATCACACCACATATAGATCACAGCCACATACTGTGTGTGTGTGTGTGTGTTAAAGTTCCAACTGTAATATATTTTATGATGATATTGAGAGACCAGTATAAATATTCTAGTATGTCTTAACAATATTAATATATTCATGTTCTTTATTTTATATCAGTAGTCAGTTTTTCTATTCCTTCCTCACTGTTGTTATCTTTGTTATTTTAGAGACCCTCCATGTTGGATGTTCCAGCTCTGCTGCTGACCACTCTGGAGGAGCTCACTGGAGAACAGCTGAAGACATTTCAGTCTAAACTGACTAGTGGCTGGATGTTAGGCTTTCCTCTCCATCCCAGAGTGTCAGCTGGAGAACGCTGACAGACAGGACACAGGGGATCAGATGGTGAAGTCATACGGCCCTGAGAGAGCTGTGGGGAAAACACTGTGGATCCTGAGGGGGATGGACCAGAATGATCTGGCAGAGAAGTTAGAGACATATTACAGACACATAAGAGGTAACACCGTAAAACTGTGTTAAGAAAAATGTATCATAAACATTCCTTCAAACAAAGACAACGTGATTTAAATGAATAATTGTTGATGAACAGGACAATGTAATACGACAATTATACTGTTATCTCTCTTCACTTCCTCTTCTATACCTGTATCTACCACAGAAACATGGTGGAGCAACTCATCAGATGCTGACATTGATGAATTTCTATGTCTTCGGAGGAAGTGGCATAGGGCACTGGTAATGAAGGTAAGACTAGTAGCCATGTCTGAGAGGTCAAATGTGATTGCGAACAAACCACATATAGATCACAGCCACATGCAGTCTGAAGTGTGTGTTAGTGAGTGCTCACTGTCATAGTCAGTTCTACCCTCATATGTTAAAACACCTGTACTCACTGTCATAGTCAGTTCTACCCTCATATGTTAAAACACCTGTACTCACTGTCATAGTCAGTTCTACACTTCTACCCTCATATGTTAAAACACCTGTACTCACTGTCATAGTCAGTTCTACACTTCTACCCTCATATGTTAAAACATCTGTACTCACTGTCATAGTCAGTTCTACAGTATGAAATGATACAGTCCACACATACAGTCTAGATAATTAACTAGTCTGTCAGGTAAACTATGAGTGGTGGGGGTCAGACTGCATCCCTACACACACACACACACCATTAGACATAAAAGCTGTGAATATATTTCTGTGTGTGTGTGTGTAGGAGGGAGCTGCCTTTGAGATGGAACAGAAGCCAGTAGGGAAGGAGAGTGAAGAGCCGTCCAGCAAACTCCTCATGACCTCTTCTGGAATGTGAGTGAACATAGAGTATATTATCTATTATCTACCTGGTACAGCCAGGGCCACCCCTCAGAGTGGATATGAGTGGACATAGAGTATATTATCTATTATCTACCTGGTACAGCCAGGGCCACCCCTCAGAGTGGATATGAGTGGACATAGAGTATATTATCTATTATCTACCTGGTACAGCCAGGGCCACCCCTCAGAGTGGATATGAGTGGACATAGAGTATATTATCTATTATCTACCTGGTACAGCCAGGGCCACCCTCAGAGTGGATATGAGTGAACATAGAGTATATTATCTATTATCTACCTGGTACAGCCAGGGCCACCCTCAGAGTGGATATGAGTGAACATAGAGTATATTATCTATTATCTACCTGGTACAGCCAGGGCCACCCCTCAGAGTGGATATGAGTGGACATAGAGTATATTATCTATTATCTACCTGGTACAGCCAGGGCCACCCCTCAGAGTGGATATGAGTGAACATAGAGTATATTATCTATTATCTACCTGGTACAGCCAGGGCCACCCCTCAGAGTGGATATGAGTGAACATAGAGTATATTATCTATTATCTACCTGGTACAGCCAGGGCCACACCTCAGAGTGGATATGAGTGGACATAGAGTATATTATCTATTATCTACCTGGTACAGCCAGGGCCACCCCCTCAGAGTGGATATGAGTGAACATAGAGTATATTATCTATTATCTACCTGGTACAGCCAGGGCCACCCCTCAGAGTGGATATGAGTGAACATAGAGTATATTATCTATTATCTACCTGGTACAGCCAGGGCCACCCCTCAGAGTGGATATGAGTGAACATAGAGTATATTATCTATTATCTACCTGGTACAGCCAGGGCCACCCCTCAGAGTGGATATGAGTGAACATAGAGTATATTATCTATTATCTACCTGGTACAGCCAGGGCCACCCCTCAGAGTGGCCATAGAATATATGTGACCAACCGCCTTGATTCGATGTAGCAAAATTAGAAATTGTGTTTTTTACATTGGATAAAAGCAGAGACACAAAACTATAAAATGGTATATCATACACTGCATTTAAGGAACAATGGGAAAGTAATTCTGCTTTGAAAGTTGATAAACCTGTATCCCCACTTTTGAGAAAATGGCCCATGAATGTTTTGGGACACCTACTGGAGAGCTCTTCTTTGTCTACACTCATTCAGCATTGTTCACACCCTCCTAAGCCCCACCCATCTCTTTAAGGATTCACATGTGAGGTCATGTGCTAAACAGTGAGTAGTGTAGTATAGATTAAGACTAAAAGTGGTAAAAGTAGTAGCCTACAATAAGGAACAATTCCAGGTTAACATGAAGTGACCAGATAGAAAATATTTTATGAGTATTAAATGACGCTTACCCAGACACACTTGTCTAAATTGATGGGTCATGTGAAAGAAATGCTATAACCCCCAGCCACATCTTGCTAAGTGGATGGGTCTCTACAGAAGGTGTAAACGGTATAGCGAAATGGTTACTTGCATAGTAGCAATATTAAAAATAGATTGTGTCAATATAAAGGAAAATGAACAAGTGTCAATGCCAGTAGAGAAAGAACCAAATAATATAAAGGATGTACAAGAACAATATCAAGAACCATATCAGTGATACTGGTGATAGATGAGGTAGTTACATGCATACAATCAGGGGTAAAGTGGCTGAGCAGCAGGATACATTTTTTTATAGTAGCAGCAACGTATGGCGTGTGTGTTAGGAGAGAGTCATGTGAATAGAGGCACAGCAGATAGTGCTGATGACTGGGAACTCGCCCCCAGTGATGAACTGGTCCGTCAGAACCACGCATGAACAAGGGAATCTATATTCGGAGAGTCTGTTTCTGTCCTGCCCTTGACTTTGGTGCAGGGCATGTGATGTCCATAGCCTCTTCGTCGCAAAACTCCCTGATCTTCTCAAAAAGATAAGTTTGTCTAGCTGTGTCCAGTCCAGGTGGTGCTTGTACAGGCAGACCATCTATGTGAGGAATGATGTCAGTGTTGCTTAGCAGCTGAGTCCGAACGCTCCTTGACAACAACAGCACCAGGCTCCAGAGCATTGAAGCTGTAAAACAGGAAGTAACAACAACAAAATTAGAAGACATTACAACCTTGCATAACATCAATTCACCTCCTAAGGTTAGATAAGAAGAATAACCTCCTACAATACAATGAAGTGCTGGTACTGCTTGATCTGTGGCAGCGACCTGAAGTACGGAGTCAGGTGTTGTTGCCAGCCAATTAAGTTCTTGCCTAGCAACAGACAGTATCCATGTTTAATCCTGACTCCATGTTCGTCATTTTGTGATTAACTTTCTTTATCTCATAGCTTTCCACCAGCACCCTTCCATCCTCCAGTACAACTAGTTGACCCGTCACAGTGCTGTCCTTCACAACACCAGCAATCTCAGACAAAGTGTTTAGTCTGGTCATTCAGGCGGGTCTGCTTGATGAGGCCGAAGCACCAGTCGGGGGTGCACTTGGTGTGGCCTGTGATCAGGAAGTGAAGGTCCAGACTGTGGTGGATCATGTGATCAGGAAGTGAAGGTCCAGACTGTGTTGGAGCTGGTCCGTCAGGCACAATACCAGAGCACAAACTTGTTCTTGTTTTGGCCACTGCAGTTGTCATAATTCAGGTCCACACGTGTTTCCCCAACTCTGTAGTTGGTGAAGAAATGGTGCATGTAGTTGTTGACTGCACTGCTGCCTTTGCTGGATGACATGCCTTCATCAATCAACTAGTTGACTTGTTGTGGTCCTTCACAGCAGACACCAAACAAGCCACACTTGCGAGGAGTTAAAAAGTAGATGGGACCTGGCTGAATAGGGTCAGAAGGATAGTGCACCTGCAAACAACAACAGAAGAGCATTAAGATCAATTAAAATCATTTGTCTCACCCCTGTCAGTCTGTCTTTATACAGCTCAGTGAAAGGCATTTGCCTGCTTCCCATATACAGTACTAGTCAAAAGTTTGGACACACCTACTCATTCTATGGTTTTTCTTTATTGTTGCTATTTTCTACATTGTAGAATAATAGTGAAGACATCAAAACTATGAAATAACACATATGGAATCATGTAGTAACCAAAAAAGTGTTAAACAAATCAAAATATATTTTATATTTGAGATTCAAATAGCCACTCTTTGCCTTGATGACAGCTTTGCACACTCTTGGCATTCTCTCAACCAGCTTCATGAGGTAGTCACCTGGAATGCATTTCAATTAACAGGTGTGCCTTCTTAAAAGTTAATTTGTGGAATTTATTTCCTTCTTAATGCGTTTGAGCCAATCAGTTGTGTTGTGACAAGGTAGGGGTGGTGTACAGAAGATAGCCCTATTTGGTAAAACCAAGTCCATATTATGGCAAGAACAGCTCAAATAAGCAAAGAGAAACGACAGTCCATCATTACTTTAAGACTATATGGAACATTTCAAGAACTTTGAAAGATTCTTCAAGTACAGTCGCAAAACCATCAAGCGCTATGATGAAACTTCCTCTCATGAGGACAGCCACTGGAAAGGAAGACCCAGAGTTACCTCTGCTGCAGAGGATAAGTTCATTAGAGTTACCAGCCTCAGAAATTGCAGCCCAAATAAATGCTTCACAGAGTTCAAGTAACAGACACATCTCAACATAGCTATAGCCTCTGGTAACATTGAATATATGAGTCTACTGGTATGGTGCTGGAGAGAAATCAACTTTAAAAACAGTGAATTGCCCCTCTAACATCTCTTCTATACCTCTATTTATCCTCATGACCTGTGAAATGAATGCAGAACAGTGAAGTAACCACAGCATGTGGTGGTGGTGTAGGGGAACAGAGCAGTGTGTGACTGTTTCCTGTGTTCAGTTTGACCCTGTATGAGGAGGAGTGTCGTGATCTGGAGGCTGAGATCTCTAGGCTGAAGGAGAAGCTGGAGGTGCTGAAGGTAAGACTAGTGGCCATGTCTATAGTCAATGTGAGAAAACCACATGCAGTAGATCACAATATTCTCTGCAGACACTGCAATCTACAGTGTGTGTGTGTTTGCGTACATATGGGTGTATGTGTTGCAGTCAGAGGCCAACAGGGATGAGCAGTCTGCCAAACTCCCCAGCACCTCTTCTGGAAGGTGAGTGGACATAATACGATGAAATGAGTCTAATATTAACAACTCTACCATAACATATTTTATTACATCATCCTCATGACCTGTGAAATGAATGTAGAACAGTGAAGTGACCACAGCATGTGGTGGTGGTGTAGGGGAACAGAGCAGTGTGTGACTGTTTCCTGTGTCCAGTTTGACCCGGTCTGAGGAGGAGTGTCGTCGTCTGGAGACTGAGATCTCTAGGCTGGAGGATTATCTGAGGTTCATGAAGGTAACACTAGTGGTCATGTCTGAGAGGTCAAATGTCATTGTGATCAAACCACATATAGATCACAGACACATACTGTGTGTGTGTGTGTGTGTGTGTTAAAGTTCCAACTGTAATCTATTTTATGATGATATTGAGAGACCAGTATAAATATTCTAATACGTCTTAACAATATTAATATATTCATGTTATTTATTTTATATCAGTAGTCAGTTTTTCTATTCCTTCCTCACTGTTGTTATATTTGTTGTTTTAGATAATTTTGGATGTTGCAGTTCTGCTGCTGACAACTCTGGGAAAGCTCACTGAAGAACAGCTGAAGACATTTCAGTCTAAACTGACTAGTGTCCAGCTGCTTGGCTTTCCTCCCATCCCAGAGAGCCAGCTGGAGAACGCTGACAGACAGGACATAGTGGGTCAGATGTTGAAGAGATACGGCCCTGAGAGTGCTGTGGGGAAAACACAGAGGATCCTGAGGGGGATGGACCAGAATGATCTGGCAAATAAGTTAAAGAGAGATTACAATAGAGGTAACGTAGCAAGAATGTACATCGATCTATACATCACAATCACAGTTCAGTGTAGGTCTAATCAGAAAGAACATTCAACTGACTTCATAAAAAACATTCAGCAGACCTCTCTTTTAACATTTTTATTCATGATGTATCCAGGTGACCCCATTATGTTTAAACAGCAATCCAACATTCATTATATTCCATACATACAATCACCAATACAGTAGGGAAGATATCACAAACAGATTAGACTTTCTAATCATGGCTGTATATCTCTTCCTGAGCTGCCTAATCTGGAAAACGAACCAGAATGATCTGGTAGAGAAGTTAGAGAGAGATCAGAGAAGTAGGATTGCAGACAAGGACCCTAACTGTCTCTCTATCCCCCTCTCTATCTTCCCCTCTATTTCCCCTATTTCCCCTCTTTCCAGCTCTGCTGCTGGCCACTCTGGAGGAGCTCACTGAAGAACAGCTGAAGACATTTCAGTCTAACCTGACTAGTTGCAAGCCGTTTTGGCTTTCCTCCCATCCCAGAGAGCCAGCTGGAGACAGCTGACAGACAGGTCATAGTGGGTCAGATGGTGAAGAGATACGGCTCT
Organism: Coregonus clupeaformis; assembly: GCF_020615455.1. Taxonomy (NCBI): domain Eukaryota; kingdom Metazoa; phylum Chordata; class Actinopteri; order Salmoniformes; family Salmonidae; genus Coregonus; species Coregonus clupeaformis. Next base: position 5,096,275 of record NC_059209.1, read on the forward strand.
GAGAGAGCTGTGGGAAAACACGGAGGATCCTGAGGGGATGGACCAGAATGATCTGGCAGAGAAGTTAGAGTTAGATTACAGACACAGAAGAGGGTAACTTACCGTAAAACTGTGTTAAGAAAAATGTATCATAAACGTTCCTTCAAACAAAGACAACGTGATTTAAATGAATAATTGTTGATGAACAGGACAATGTAATACGACAATTATACTGTTATCTCTCTTCACTTCCTCTTCTATACCTGTATCTACCACAGAAACATGGTGGAGCAACTCATCAGATGCTGACAGTGATGAAGAGAGTGAAAATAAACTTTATTGGAGGAAGTGGCATAGGGCACTGGTAATGAAGGTAAGACTAGTAGCCATGTCTGAGAGGTCAAATGTCATTGCGAACAAACCACATATAGATCACAGCCACATGCAGTCTGAAGTGTGTGTTAGTGAGTGCTCACTGTCATAGTCAGTTCTACCCTCATATGTTAAAACACCTGTACTCACTGTCATAGTCAGTTCTACAGTATGAAATGATACAGTCCACACATACAGTCTAGATAATTAACTAATCTCTCATGTACACTATGAGTGGTGGGAGTCAGCACTGGATCCCTACCACACACACAACAACAAAGGCTGTGTGTGTGTGTGTGTGTGTGTGTGTGTGTGTGTGTGTGTGTGTGTGTGTGTGTGTGTGTGTGTGTGTGTGTGTGTGTGTGTGTGTGTGTGTGTGTGTGTGTGTGTGTGTGTGTGTGTGTGTGTGTGTGTGTGTGTGTGTGTGTGTGTGCGTGTGTGTGGAGGAGGAAGCTGCCTCTGAGATGGAAAGGAAGCCAGCAGGGGAGGAGAGTGGAGAACTCCCCAGCACCTCTTCTGGAATGTGAGTGAACATAGAGTATATTATCTATTATCTACCTGGTACAGCCAGGGCCACCCCCTCAGAGTGGATATGAGTGGACATAGAGTATATTATCTATTATCTACCTGGTACAGCTAGGGCCACCCCCTCAGAGTGGATATGAGTGGACATAGGGTATATTATCTATTATCTACCTGGTACAGCCAGGGCCACCCCTCAGAGTGGATATGAGTGGACAGGGTATATTATCTATTATCTACCTGGTACAGCCAGGGCCACCCCTCAGAGTGGATAGTGAGTGGACATAGGAGTATATTATCTATTATCTACCTGGTACAGCCAGGGCCACCCCTCAGAGTGGATATGAGTGAACATTGAAGTATATTATCTGTTATCTACCTGGTACAGCCAGGGCCACCCCTCAGAGTGGATATGAGTGAACATAGAGTATATTATCTATTATCTACCTGGTACAGCCAGGGCCACCCTTCAGAGTGGATATGAGTGGACATAGAGTATATTATCTATTATCTACCTGGTACAGCCAGGGCCACCCCTCAGAGTGGATATGAGTGGATGAACATGCACAGGTATCCTACTTTTTGAAGTGATTTGTTTGACAAGCAGATGAAAGCATCATGACTGGTTGTGTTCATGCCACATGAAAAGTTCTTTGTTTTTACGTTAAATTACATATTTGTATCATTAAAAATAATAGAGACCCCCGTAATTCATACTCTGTACTAGTCTGTTCTCTTCTGGTAAAGAATTGGACTGGCCACTCCTCAGAGCCTGGTTCCTCTCTAGGTTTCTTCCTAGGTTCCTGCCTTTCTATGGAGATATTCCTAGCCACCGTGCTTCTGCCTCTGCATTGCTTGGTGTTTGGGGTTTTAGGCTGGGTTTCTCTATAAGCACTTTGTCACAACTGCTGATATAAAAAGGGCTTTATAAATAAATTTGATTGATTTGCTATAGGCACTGGTAAGATTGAATATATGGAGTCTACTGGTATGGTGCTGTGAGATAATAAACTTTAAAAGCAGTGAATTGTCCTCTAACATCTCTTCTATACCTCTATTTATCCTCAAGGCCTGTGAAATAAATGTAGAACAGTGAAGGTGACCACAGCATGTGGTGGTGGTGTAGGGGAACAGAGCAGTGTGTGACTGTTTCCTGTGTTCAGTTGACCCTGTCTGGAGAGAATCATCGTCGTCTGAAGACTGAGATCTCTAGGATGAAGGAGAATCTGAGGTTCATGAAGGTAACACTAGTGGTCATGTCTGAGCGGTCAAATGTCATTTGTGAACTAACCCCATAAAGATCACAGCCACATACTGTGTGTGTGAGAGTGTATGTGTGAGAGTGTGTGTGTGTGTTAGAGATTGAGATATTGTGAGACCAGTAGAATGATTCTAGTATGTCCTACCAATATTAATATATTAATGTTCTTTATTTTATATCAGTAGTCAGTATTTCTATTCTCTTCCTTATATCTTATCATCTTTGTTATTTTAGAGACCCTCCATGTTGGATGTTCCATCTCTGCTGCTGACCACTCTGGAGGAGCTCACTGAAGAACAGCTGAAGACATTTCAGTCTGACCTGACTATTGGCTGGATGTTACACATTCCTCCCATCCCAGAGAGCCAGCTGGAGAACGCTGACAGACAGGACACAGTGGATCAGATGGTGAAGAGATACGGCCCTGAGAGAGCAGTGGAGATCACACTGAACACAATGAGGAAGATGGACCTGGGTGATCTGGCAGAGAAGTTAGAGAGAGATCACAGAGGAGGTAATTACAGGTGTTGTTCATAGTCAGGATGTTGAGTGTTTCAAAAAAAGAGTCCCAGCTTCTTTACTATTTTGTTTTATAACATATAAATGAGGATACAACATTTATGTCCCCTTTTGATAACACATCTCAGAAACGCAGGTAACACCTCTATAAACGGTCAATATAGAGTTTGTCATTTCAACTGTTTTCTCCTCAGTCCTCCAGGCCACCCAAAAAACTTTGAAGGAAATGCCAAGTTCCTCATCTCATAGTCCTCCTAGAACCCCAGGTAAGAGTGAAGGAGATGGTCCTACAGATGTAGGATCTTCATTTGATCACTCTTTTGTTGCTGAGAATTTTAGTATACGGCAGGAAATGCAAACTTGTCGTGTTTGGAGTTTTTAAACGTTTTCTGAAGTTTGTATTTTCCGTACTGAATTGACCTAACGAAAAAATGTATCAACCCCCTACAAAAATGTCAATGAATTTAATATACATAATAGTTCACTTTCCTGTTGCTGCAGGATTATTTTCCCTGCTGACAAACTGGCTCAAATGAAGATCCTACATCTGTATTTAACACAAAGACAACTTTAAAACCAATAACTAACTAAATTAGATATATCACTATTTCTGTGCAGATTCTCCTCTTCTCCTGGAACTCAATGAAAGCATTGTTGGACAGGCCTTCACCTTGCCATCAGCGACTGATGAGAACCAGAGCCTGTGTACACTGACCCTCCCATGGTAAGACCTTCTGGAGAGAGAGACAAGTTGAATATGTTTCTATTAAACTACTCTTCAAAACCTTTAAAATCTATTGTTTTTACATTTTAGAGTCTCCTGAAAACTTTGAACCAGAAATCTACGATCGTGAGGGCAAGGGAGCATACAGGTAACTCAGTATTATTTTACTTGTTTTCTCATGAATAGTTTGTAAGGACAATGCCTCATTTTTCAAATCATATTCAGGGAATGTAATTAAAATGTCATTCTTCATCATTGTTTGTTCTACAGGTTCCAGTGCCCCAGTGCAGGTCTGTTCCAGTGCAGTATAACAGGCCTGGTGTTTAGGATGGAGGGAGAGGGAGAGGTGCTCTATAGGACAGTCCCCTGGAACAGGAGGCTTCTAGCCCAGAGTGGCAAGAGACCTGCAGGACCCCTGTTCAAGTTTACATGCCTTAAGGGGTCTGTCTGCCAACTACACCTCCCACACTGTCAGATTCATTCTGGTGAGTATTTTCATGAATGGCCTAAACAAGAATGTAAATTAATTTGTTCATTGCCTCATTTGTCATTGCTGTTGTAGTATATCAGAGAAAGCACAATGTTCTCTTTTGGGAGATTCTCAATTGGAAAAAGTCTGCCTAAAAATAGTAGTAATAATAATAATAGTAGTAATAATAGTAATAGTCGTCATAGTAATAATAATAATATTAGTAATATATGGCCATTTAGCAGACTTACAGTCATGCGTGGATATTATCCCCGACTCCTCCAATCCTCCTTTCCTCCGAAAACCCAAAAGTGGCCATATGTAGGAGAGTGTCAATTTGTTAAAAGGTGAACGGAGATAATGATCATAGTAATAATAATCATAGTAATAATAGTAGTAATAATAGCAATAATAATATTGATAATAGTAATAATAGTATTAATAATATGGAGAACGGAAGATGCTCAGGTCTATCCTCCTGCGGAATCAGCCCTTTTAAACAGCTGTTGTTTTCTCATAAGAGAGAAGCATGCCTATCTTATAAAAACAATACTTCTCCTTTTATCTATAAAACGTCTAGCACAACTAACTACATTTCCTTTTACCACTTTACACATGTAATCTGGGATTCCACCCCTGTAAATGTCATTTGCCTGATAACGCGCTAGTGGAGGAGAGTCTCGTTTCATACAAGCGCATTTGTTTCCACATTTCCTCTCTTCGCCTCCTCTAACCTTTGACCTTTTTCCAAAGGAGGCAAGGAGAGTATGCGAGGAATTGAGGAAATCCAATTGAGATTCTGTTTCTTTCCTAGAGGGTGGATGTGACTTCCTGTCTGTAGCCCATGTGACTGATGATGACAAAGTGGAGTTTATCCATCCTCTTGAGATAACAGATACACATGTCATAATAAACATCACTGGATTCTCTGCTTATGGTGATGTCACGGATCATGATGCTCCCATCTCACCTATCCACGGGCTTGTGTTGTTATTCCACCAACTGTTTGTCCCTGAAGAGAGGTCCATCCTGAATGTGTTGTTGCTTCCCAGAAATGTTGTGATCAGGGAGGTAAGCATAACTAAGATTTCAAACCCCACTTCTATCTGGCTAGAATTCCATCAAGCTGACAGTGTCAAACACACAACATAGAAAAATAACATTTTCTCTGTGCCACAAGAATGCATGTTAATATAGTTGTTGACACCAAACCAGAATCAAATAATTCTGACAAATTACTTGCTGAGTGCTTGATTTAGCTTGGAGTTTGCACAACGTGTATTTTTATTGAAGCACAATTTATCTGTCCATTGTTGATTCTCAAGGTGCAGGATGTGAGGGAAGACAAGGAATGGATACAAAGAGACCTTGATTGAAACAACTCCTCACTGCAATCTAACCCCGAACAAAACATACATCCTCTCCACAAATATTACACATGGATATAGGATCAACCCAACAGTAATATCTATAAGCCATAAAGAGATTACAACTTTAGATATTTATTTAGCTTTGACCTCAGCATATTCACATTACATGTAAGATCGTAGATACTGACTCTTGCTTTTTGTGTTCCAGACAGCAGAATTTGTGGTTTTCCAGTCCGATGAAAACTACTTCCCCACATTTCAGTTGTTCTTAGAAACTGTTGTTAAAGAGTTTGAACTTCTTCTGAAAGAAAAGGGCAGTACTGAAAATGTATGGAACGGACTTGTCTGGTTGCCAGGTAACAGACATTCAGAGCTCAAATCCAATCAAATGAAGTCAGACCTGTTGTACTGTTACATGTTTTTAGTTCTCTTACAGCGTTATTGTTATTGAACTATGATGTCATTATATCATATGATTATGGTTGGTTATAATGAATATACCTTTTATCAGATAGTAAAACACCATCTCTTTTCATCCACAGCCTCACCAACAGATGTCACCTCTACAGGTACTGTTGACCTTCCACTGACATTCACCATCAATATAAACCTCTCAATAACAAACTAGAGATTCATCACCATTATAAACCCCTCAATAACAAACTAGATTCGTCACCATTATAAACCTCTCAATAACAAACTAGATTTGTCACCATTATAAGCCTGTCAATAGCAAACTAGAGATTCATCATCATTATAAACCTCACAAAGCCAATAACAAACTAGAGATTCACCACCATTATAAACCTCTCAATAACAAACTAGAGATTCATCACCATTATAAACCTCTCAATAACAAACTAGAGATTCATCACCATTATAAACCTCTCAATAACAAACTAAAGAAAGTTCATCTTAGACAGTATCTTATCATCCTATATAGGATTTTAATACATAGTTTCCCCCTCCCAGTTTCAGCTGTTTCCCTTGCAGCCCCTCCTGCCAACCACTCTACCCTCCCTGGTAGAGGCTTCATCAGAAATCACAGGATGGCTCTAAAGACTCGCCTGGGACTCTTGCAGCCCATTCTCTCGCATCTGGAGTATCACAAAGCTCTGAATGCTGAGGAGAGGGAGGAGGTGGTCAGCAAATCCACCAAGACCCATACTAGTTGAAATCAAACCAGAGTCACGTAATTACAGTGGCTTGCGAAAGTATTCACCCCCCCTAGGCATTTTTCCTATTTTGTTGCCTTACAACCTGGAATTTAAATGGATTTTTGGGGGTTTGTGTCATTTGATTTACACAACATGCCTACCACTTTGAAGATGCAAAATATTTTTATACAAACAAGAAATAAGACCAAAGAAAACAGAAAACTTGAGCGTGCATAACTATTCACCCCTCCAAAATCAATACTTTGTAGAGCCACCTTTTTGCAGAAATTACAGCTGCAAGTCTCTTGGGGTATGTCTCTATAAGCTTGGCACATCTAGCCACTGGGATTTTTGCCCATTCTTCAAAGGCCAAACTGCTCCAGCTCCTTCAAGTTGGATGGGTTCCGCTGGTGTACAGCAATCTTTAGGTTATACCACAGATTCTCAATTGGATTGAGGTATGGGCTTTGACTAGGCCATTCCAAGACATTTAAATGTTTCCCTTTAAACCACTCAAGTGTTGCTTTAGCAGTATGGTTAGGGTCATTGTCCTGCTGGAAGGTGAACCTCCGTTCCAGTCTCAAATCTCTGGAAGACAGAAACAGGTTTCCCTCAAGAATTTCCCTGTTTTTAGCGCCATCCATCATTCCTTCAATTCTGACCAGTTTCCCAGTCCCTGACAATGAAAACATCCCCACAGCATGATGCTGCCACAACCATGCTTCACTGTGGGGATGGTGTTCTCGGGGTGATGAGAGGTGTTGGGTTTGCGCCAGACCTAGAGTTTTCCTTGATGGCCAAAAAGCTCAATTTTAGTCTCATCTGACCAGAGTACCTTCTTCCATATGTTTGGGGATTCTCCCACATGGCTTTTGGCGAACACCAAACGTGTTTGCTTATTTTTTTCTTTAAGCAATGGCTTTTTTCTGGCCACTCTTCTGTAAAGCCCAGCTCTGTGGAGTGTTTGGCTTAAAGTGGTCCTATGGACAGATACTCCAATTTCCGCTGTGGAGCTTTGCAGCTCCTTCAGGGTTATCTTTGAGTCTCTTTGTTGCCTCTCTGATTAATGCCCTCCTTGCCTGGTCCGTGAGTTTTGGTGGGTGGCCCTCTCTTGGCAGGTTTGTTGTGGTGTCATATTCTTTCCATTTTTAATAATGGATTTAATGGTGCTTAGTGGGATGTTCAAAGTTTCTGATATTTTTTATAACCCAACCCTGATCTGTACTTCTCCACAACTTTGTCCCTGACCTGTTTGGAGAGCTCCTTGGTCTTCATGGTGCCGCTTGCTTGGTGGTGCCCCCCTTACTTAGTGGTGTTGCAGACTCTGGGGCCTTTCAGAACAGGTGTATATACTGAGATCATGTGACAGATCATGTGACACTAGAACACACTGTACAACTCCTCGGCCGCTGGTCCTCTCAAGCCTATCATTCATACATCCGTTCTGACATCAACAACATCAGGACAGCCCATAACATGTCATCTCTAAGAACCTGCATTAACTCAGGCACAGTCCTCCAGTCTCTGCCTCATTTCACGGACAACATCTACCTCACGCACCGTATCCTACCCAACCAGCCAAAGAGGATTGGCTCCCCAGCTGATCCTGGTTCCTCTCAAGGTTTCTCTTCCTTTAAAGGAGTTTATTTTCTTTTCTTGCCACCATCGCTTCTGCTTGCTCCTGGGGTCTAAGGTTGGCTCACTCTGTGGGCAATTTCGTCCATACACCTTTACTACCTCAAGCGATATCACCAACCATTCAGCACCTGCAGTCCAGAACAGCTCCCTTCCTCTCCAGGATCCGACAGGAGAGTTGTCTTCACCACAGCAGCCTAACTACCACGTCCTGACGGTGTAGTCTACCTGAGGCTCCAAGCCAAACCATACAGAGTCAACCCCTCCGCATCCCTCCTCTGAGGCCTCTGCTTCATCCGGTCCATTCTCATTTCCTGAATCCACGTTCTCACATCCATTCTCATTTCCTGAATCCACGTTCGCACATCCATTCCATTTCCTCAATAAATATTCTAAACCCATTTAATGTCTGATCCTTAAACTGGTGAATACTGTAGCCTTACGTAGAGACTCAATACAAGACCCTGATATGACCTATTTACCATAAACAATGTCTGGTTAAAGGTAAATGTATTCTCATCATTTTATTGGTTTTGCTCTTTCATACACAGCCACGCCACCAAGGGATGACTCAGCAGGTAAATGGCTTACATCAAGGGTTTCACTTAGTAGTTGGCTGAAAGTTATTGAATTAAAACCTTTACTGATCTACTATGCCGGTATATGGATATTCATATTGATCGTAGTCTTTACATTCTTTAATATATATTGTTTTTGTGTGGAGAGTGAGCTTGGGGAAAAGTTTGATTAAACATTTGATTTAACAGTGGTCCACACGTTTTACAATTTGACCAGCTAGGCATTCCGTATGATAGAGGGATGGTCATTATTTTGCATAGTCAGCTATGACAGGAATGAAATCACAGGAATGGGGAAAACATGAGACTAAAATAGATACTCATTTTCTTATCTTACCTCCACTCTAGTGACAACGAGGACTACTGTTCAAGATCGGATTCTAGAGACACTGGAGGGACTGGACAAAAAAGAGCTGAAGAAATTTCAGTGGCACCTGACCCATTTAAAGAGTGTGAACGGCATCACTCACATCCAGAAGAGCGAACTGGAGAAGGCTGAAAGGCACGACATAGTGGATAAGATGGTGCAGCGCTACGGCCCTGAGGAAACTCTGAAGATCTCAGGGAACATCCTGACAAAGATTCACCGCAACAATCTCTCTGAGATGTTACAGAATAATCACTGAGGAGTTTAAAGATGACCAGCAGCAGCCATACCACCCTGCAGCCAATCACTGCTTTGCTTAAGGGAAACCTGCACTAACTGAAAGTCTTTATTAGTTTTAAAGTTCTTTAGCAGCAGCAGAGGTCTCATTAAACGTGAGGTCATCTACCAGACAACCTACAGTGGGGGAAAAAAGTATTTAGTCAGCCACCAATTGTGCAAGTTCTCCCACTTAAAAAGATGAGAGAGGCCTGTAATTTTCATCATAGGTACACGTCAACTATGACAGACAAATTGAGAAGAAAAAAATCCAGAAAATCACATTGTAGGATTTTTTAGGAATTTATTTGCAAATTATGGTGGAAAATAAGTATTTGGTCACCTACAAACAAGCAAGATTTCTGGTTCTGTAAATTCTTCTTTAAGAGGCTCCTCTGTCCTCCACTCGTTACCTGTATTAATGGCACCTGTTTGAACTTGTTATCAGTATAAAAGACACCTGTCCACAACCTCAAACAGTCACACTCCAAACTCCACTATGGCCAAGACCAAAGAGCTGTCAAAGGACACCAGAAACAAAATTGTAGACCTGCACCAGGCTGGGAAGACTGAATCTGCAATAGGTAAGCAGCTTGGTTTGAAGAAATCAACTGTGGGAGCAATTATTAGGAAATGGAAGACAAACAAGACCACTGATAATCTCCCTCGATCTGGGGCTCCATGCAAGATCTCACCCCGTGGGGTCAAAATGAGCAAAAATCCCAGAACCACACGGGGGGACCTAGTGAATGACCTGCAGAGAGCTGGGACCAAAGTAACAAAGCCTACCATCAGTAACACACTACGCCGCGAGGACTCAAATCCTGCAGTGCCAGACGTGTCCCCCTGCTTAAGCCAGTACATGTCCAGGCCCGTCTGAAGTTTGCTAGAGTGCATTTGGATGATCCAGAAGAGGATTGGGGAGAATGTCATATGGTCAGATGAAACCAAAATAGAACTTTTTTGGTAAAAACTCAACTCAGTTGTGTTTGGAGGAAAAAGAATGCTGAGTTGCATCCAAAGAACACCATACCTACTGTGAAGCATAGGGGTGGAAACATCATGCTTTGGGGGCTGTTTTTTCTGCAAAGGGACTAGGACGACTGATCCGTGTAAAGGAAAGAATGAATGGGGCCATGTATCGTGAGATTTTGAGTGAAAACCTCCTTCCATCAGCAAGGGCATTGAAGATGAAAGGTGGCTGGGTCTTTCAGCATGACAATGATCCCAAACACACCGCCCGGGCAACAAAGGAGTGGCTTCGTAGAAGCATTTCAAGGTCCTGGAGTGGCCTAGCCAGTCTCCAGATCTCAACCCCATAGAAAATCTTTGGAGGGGAGTTGAAAGTCTGTGTTGCCCAGCGACAGCCCCAAAACATCACTGCTCTAGAGGAGATCTGCATGGAGGAATGGGCCAAAATACCAGCAACAGTGTGTGAAAACCTTGTGAAGACTTACAGAAAACGTTTGACCTGTGTCATTGCCAACAAAGGGTATATAACAAAGTATTGAGGAACTTTTGTTATTGACCAAATACTTATTTTCCACCATAATTTGCAAATAAATTCAGTAAAAATCCTACAATGTGATTTTCTGGGAAAAAAAATCTCATTTTGTCTGTCATAGTTGACGTGTACCTATGATGAAAATTACAGGCCTCTCTCATATTATTAAGTGGGAGAACTTGCACAATTGGTGGCTGACTAAATACTTTTTTCCCCCACTGTACCTGTGTTACTCTGGTACACTAGCTGCAGACTACAAGATCAGGGACTGTTTTTTAATAGACTCCTAATATGATGGAGGAATATTTTTATATATTTTCATGTATTATATATTTTATGTAGTATTGAATGTATGTTTACACAATGTATCTGTACATTGAATTTCTATCTGGAACATGGTGAATGTTTAATCCTCTTGGACAAATCTCAGGTAACAACTACCAACTGAATTGTACTGTACAGCTATACTGGCTGAACACAAGATCAAGCTATATCTCTGTTTGGATATAGTGTATAAGTTTATATAATTGTATTTTAAAGCGCATCCATCTTTTAAAATGTTCATGTCATTATTTTTCAACAATAAGGACTAGTTGTGTAATTTTGGGATTGATAATGAGAACTAGACTCACTCTTGAGATAAGAAATATATATTCTTTATCCCGAAACATTTTTAAGGTTAGGTATGATGTTTTGGCCATATTGGCCTTAATCAGACTGACTCTCAGGAACAAATTTCACTCTCAGGGAAAAACATATTTTATAGTGTATATGGTATAGTGTTTTTTTAATTGGAGTAATCTATTTTTCATTTAAATGTTATTATTCATCCGCACGCACAAATGCATCCCAGTTCTGATCTTTTAATTTCCACTAATTGGTCTTTTGATCAATCACATCAAATATTTTCACATCAGCTCATTTTCAGAGCTGATCTGATTGGTCAAAATACCAACTGGGGGGAGATCTGAATTGGTCTGCCTGTGTTAACATATTCATCAACTCACTGAATATTTCTATGACACATTCTACAAATAAAAAGTAATGGTAATTTCCTGCTGAACCACCAGGGGACGATAGAGTCCAGGATAAGTCTCCGCCTCATCCTCAGTGACCTCCAGCACCACAGGGTTCTCAGTGAGCAGGAGATAGCAGGGTTGGGGTTCCATTTCAATTCAAGTCAATTCAGGAAGTACACTGAAATTCCAATTATCTTCCATGCTTTTCAATGAGGAAAACGTAGAATAGGAATTTGGTTTACTTCCGGAATTGGCTGGAATTTAATTGGAATTGACCAAGAACGAGAAAAGTGAAGGATGTCTTATATTTAACAAGAGGCTAAATATCTATCTATTTGCAACATTGTGAAAGTTTAACAGTCTTGAATGAGCCCCAGGTCTCAGGCAAGGTGACATCACTGTGAGGCTACTGTCTACCAGACAACCTACCTGTGCTACTCTGGTACACTGGCTGCAGACTACAAGATCAGGGACTATGATGTTTTTAATAGTCATAAAATACATTATTTTAAATTACTGAGTATGTTTACATGCACAGTAATATAATTAATAGTAATATATTAATCTGACTATCCAGCATGTAACCATACTCACTGTAGTGCATATGTGAATATGATAATAATATAATAATAATAATATGATGGTATTGTTGAACTTTTTACATTATGTCATTACCTTTATAAACACAATATTCTCTGATGATTTAGTGGAATGAATAGAAAATAATAGGGTACGAGAATAGAACACAACACAATACAACACAACACAATACAACACAATGCAACGCAACACAATACAACACAATACAACACAACACAACACAATGCAACGCAACACAACACAACACAATGCAACGCAACACAATGTATCTAAATACTTGACTAATCCCTGAGCAGGAAGTGTCGGGAGTTGAGGGAGTGAAAAGCAGCAGCAGTACAGTAAATTAAATGACTGAGAAACTCACTGTTATTTTATCATTCAAATGTTACTGAGATTTTACATTTACAGTCGCTCTTTTACATTTAATGAGTGCATACATTATTATTATTATTGAATTTTTTTCATACTGGCCCCCTGTGGGAAACGAACCCACAACCCTGGCGTTGCAAGCGCCATGCTCTACCAACTGAGCTACACGGGACTACGTTAGATATGATCAAGTACGTTAGATAATTACATTTCTAAAGAACAATATGGATAGATAAATAGTGTTTTCCAGTCTTCTATGCAACCTTTCTCTTGTTACTTCTGGATTGTTGAAATTGTTAAATAAAAGTTGAAAGTCGTAGGCTACGAATGTACTGTTTTTTTTACCCACTCCAGAGTACAGGCCTCGGTGTAACGCTCATTCCTTCGACGATAAACACAAATCCGACCATCACCCCTGGTGAGACAAAACCGTGACTCGTCAGTGAAGAGCACTTTTTGCCAGTCCTGTCTGGTCCAGCGACGGTGGGTTTGTGCCCATAGGTGACGTTGTTGCTGGTGATGTCTGGTGAGGACCTGCCTTACAACAGGCCTACAAGCCCTCAGTCCAGCCTCTCTCAGCCTATTGCGGACAGTCTGAGTACTGATGGAGGGATTGTGCGTTCCTGGTGTAACTCGGGCAGTTGTTGTTGCCATCCTGTACCTGTCCCGCAGGTGTGATGTTCAGATGTACCGATCCTGTGCAGGTGTTGTTACACGTGGTCTGCCACTGCGAGGACGATCAGCTGTCCGTCCTGTCTCCATGTAGTGCTGTCTTAGGCATCTCACAGTACTGACATTGCAATTTATTGCCCTGGCCACATCTGCAGTCCTCATGCCTCCTTGCAGCATGCCTAAGGCACGTTCACGCAGATGAGCAGGGACCCTGTGCATCTTTCTTTTGGTGTTTTTCAGAGTCAGTAGAAAGGCCTCTATAGTGTCCTAAGTTTTCATAACTGTGACCTTAATTGCCTACTGTCTGTAAGCTGTTAGTGTCTTAACGACCGTTCCACAGGTGCATGTTCATTAATTGTTTATGGTTCATTGTACAAGCATGGAAAACAGTGTTAAAACCCTTTACAATGAAGATCTGTGAAGTTATTTGGATTTTTACGAATTATCTTTGAAAGACAGGGTCCTTAAAAGGGGACGTTTCTTTTTTTGCTGAGTTTAGATACTCATTTTACTTTAATGTGAATGTTTTACAATAGGTTAATGATAGCCACATCTCCGAATAACAGCACACCCTGGAGGTTAACGTTAATGGCTACTTCCTGATGTAGCCTATGTTAATTTCTCACAGCTGATGGGTTGATTGCTCTTATCCTCCACGGGATCAGTGTCCCCTTTACGGGACGGTTGAGCTAACGTGCGCTAATGTGATTAGCATGACTGTTGTAAGTAACAGCAAACTTTCCAGGACATAGACATGTCTTATATGGGCAGAAAGCTTAAATTCTTGTTAATCTAACTGCACTGTCCAATTTACAGTAGCTATTACAGTGAAAAAACACCATGCTATTGTTTGAGGAGTGTGCACAACAACAAAAAACGTATCACGGCAACTGGTTTGATACATTCACCTCTGAAGGTAAATAATGTACTTACATTCAGTAATCTTGCTCTGATTTGTCATCCCGAGGGTCCCAGAGATAAAATGCAAACACTTTGTTTGATAAAAATGTTTTATTCAAATGTAGGAACTGGAATCTACAGTTTGAACCACTGCTGTCTTTGGCTCCACACCCACCCCGCCCAGCCATCTAGATGTGTGAAAGTTAATGTATAAGCTAATGATCCCTCATGTATGACATTCCTGGGAGTGTGTAAACTTACATTTTGTATTACCATATCATTGTTGTATGTTCTCTATAGTTATGCACTTGAAAATGTATCAATTGACCAATTCGGCACATTTGGGTAGACTTGATACAAAATAGTCCAGTATTGCAATGCTTCACTGGATCAATCTGAAACTTTGCACACACACATCTAGTGGCCAAAATCTAAATTGCGCCTAAACTGCAATATTATATCATTAAGATGATGGAACAAAAAAGAAAAATTAAAACTCATGTTTTTCTGTTTGTATTATCTTTTACCAGATCTAATGTGTTATATTCTCCTACATTAATTTCACATTTCCACAAACTTCAAAGTGTTTCCTTTCAAATAGTATCAAGAATATGCATGTCCTTGCTTCAGGTCCTGAGCTACAGGCAGTTAGATTTGGGTATGTCATTTTAGGCGGAAATTGAAAAAAATTGGTGTGATCCTTATGAGGTGTGGGCCACATGTTCAGGAAGGAAATAAGGTAGGCTAGGCTACGTTTGATTGAACATAATAATTAATATTCGGTCCAGTCGGCTGTCCATCCCTGGACTTTGTGTCAAAAATGGATCCATCTAAGGTAAGAAGAATAGGTTTGAAAGTAAACCGATTAGGCCAATGGTGTTATGCCGTGGATGATTGATGTTAGTCCTTGGAGAAGTTTGATGTAACTAGGTAGGCTACACCAGTGGTCACAATCAAGATCACCTTCGCAGTCAAAAAGCAAGCAGAGATCTACCGCTCAGATTTATTTGTAAAACAGTACTTAAAAAATGTAAGCCTATGCAACATTAATAAAAACTGTTATGTGGTAATGAAGGTTGTTCAGTCGGGCTAACACATTATCACAGCATATTGGCTATATGCCTGGCCTGTCAATATTGTTCTTCTAAAACCATATTATATTTCAAAACTCGAGCTTTGATAACAAAATAGGTCAGTTGTTGTAATACTTGTGAGGTACAGCTGAGCATAAATTGAATTAATTTGCTTTTTCATTTTACTGGACTGATGGTACCTGCATCTGATGGTCAGTCTCAGCGGAGGGAGAGAGCAGCAGAGGGTCCGCCTCTCACTGTCCCTGCTCTCTCCTTTCCTCCAGTGAGACATGTACAAATTCATGTTGTTTCTTTGAGCAAATGAAATATTCCTTGATATTAAAATAGACATGACAAGCTGCTAATATTAAAAACGCAGGCCTATCGATAATCTCGTCTACTAATTCATTGCAGATGCGGCGCGAGAGGAAGTAGGGCGAACCTGTTTTATGTTTTGTAGAACTGTTAAATAAACAAGTGTTGACAGTGCTGAATAAAAACGTAAACGCAAACTCAAACAGCAGCTCTTTGCTGTATTCTTTGACAGTCTACTCTCTGGTCATGGTTTTAAAAGTTATTACATCTCATGTAGGCTGTGGGGTAGTGGAAGCTGTAGTAGGCACGGTGGTTTGAGCTATCCGATTGGCCAGTACAGTGGACGCACTTGATTTAACTACAGCTATCCTTGTTCAGACAAATTAAATGGTTCAAAAATGGGAACACTTTGCTCCGCGAAAAGTTGAATAAATAAATAAATAAAGGAGCGCGATCGACTGGTTGTTGACCACTGGGCTACACCCACTAACACGGAAGTGAGAGATCCTTTTATTCGATCACAGATTCACATAATCTAGAGGTTCACATACTTTTTCCCACATAGAAATTGAATGTTGGATTAATTTCCTCAATAAAGAAAGTAAAAGGTACAATTGTTTTTGTTATTTGTTAAATCAGGGTCCCTTTATCACTTATTCGGATTTAGATGAAGATCTGATTACATTTTGGGTAAAACTCATGCAGAAATACAGAAAATGCTAAAGTTCACAAACTTTCTCTCAGCACTGTAAGTAGATCACTGCAATTGTACTGTGTGTGTGTGTGTGTGTGTGTGTGTGTGTGTGTATGCTATAGTTAATTTCATGATTACATGGGATTATATATGAGAAATATTCTAGTACACCTTAATATGAATATGTTTTTTGTTTTAAATCAGTAGCCAGTAATTCTATTCCTATCTTAAATTCGTTCACACTTGTTGTTTTAGACACCTCCATGTTGGATGTTCCAGCTCTGCGGCTGACCACTCTGGAGGAGCTCACTGAAGAACAGCTGAAGACATTTCAGTCTTACTTGACTATTGGCTGGATGTTAGGCTTTCCTCCCATCCCAGAGAGTCAGCTGGAGAACACTGACAGACAGGACACAGTGGATCAGATGGTGAAGAGATACGACCAGGAGAGAGCTGTGAAGAACACACTGATGATCCTGAGGAGGAAGCAGCTGGATGATCTGACAGAGAAGTTACAGAGAGATCACGGAGGAGGTAACACAGCAAGACAATAGATCTATCATTATACGATCGGGTTCCATAATGGGATGTTAAGAGATTATATTCACACAAGATCCATCCTGCTGTTGCTGAGCTGAAAATGTCAAGTAAAATGAAAAACAAAAAGCAACTGAAAGCAACTGACTCCATAATAACATTGAATAGGCCCCTCTTTAATTTATTGTGTGTATCCAGGTGATGTCATTGTGATTAAACAGCTCTCAAACTATCCTACATAAAATCAATAACACAGTGGTTCAGTGGTTCAAAGACAATTACATTTTTTTGTCTTGCCAATTCACCTCTGAATGGCACACATACACAATCCGTCTCAACTGTCTCAAGGCTTAAAAATCCTTCTTTAACCGGTCTCCTCCCCTTCATCTACACTGATTGAAGTGGATTGAACACATGACATCAATAAGGGATCATAGCTTTCACTTGGATTTACCTGGTCTGTCTATGTCATGGGGAAGAGCAGATGTTCATAATGTTTTGTACACTAAAAATGTTTAGTATTATTGGAGATGGACTTTGAGGGTTACTTACAATGTCTCTCTCTCTCTGCAGCTCTCTCTCTCTCTCGCTGTACCTCTCTTTCTCTCTGTAGCTCTCTCTCTCTCTGTAGCTCTCTCTCTCTCTGTAGCTCTCTCTCTCTCTGTAGCTCGCTCTCTCTCTCTCTCTGTAGCTCTCTCTCTCTGTAGCTCTCTCTCTCTGTAGCTCTCTCTCTGTAGCTCTCTCTCTCTCTCTCTGTAGCTCTCTCTCTCTCTCTTTGTAGCTCTCTCTCTCTGTAGCTCTCTCGCTCTCTCTCTCTCTCTCTGTAGGTCTCTCTCTCTCTCTCTCTCTGTAGGCTCTCTCTCTCTCTGGCTGTGTAAGTCCTCTCTCTGTAGCTCTCTCTCTCTCTGTAGGTCTTTCTCTCTGTGTAGCTCTCTCTCTCTCTCTGTAGCTCTCTCTCTCTGTAGCTCTCTCTCTAAAGGAAAGAAAATGAAAATTACTGGTAGTTCTTCTAGTGTGTGTGTGTATGGAGGCATTGGGCAGCAAAGACACTGGAATCCAACAGGACAAAGATGAACTGTTCACAGTGAGGAGGAGAGGGGATGGAGACAGAATAACAGAAAACAGGTAAACTTGACATGGAAACATACTTCTATATCAGCAATATTTTCTATCTATTCTGTTGATTTGAATCTAGAAACCCCAAAGCTGTCAGTCCTAGATCTGGATGAGCTGTTGGACTGTCCTCCCATCCTAGAGAGACCACTGAAGATGGACTGTCCTCCCATCCTAGAGAGACCACTGGAGATGGACTGTCCTCCCATCCTAGAGAGACCACTGGAGATGGACTGTCCTCCCATCCTAGAGAGACCACTGGAGATGGACTGTCCTCCCCATCCTAGAGAGACCACTGGAGATGGACTGTCCTCCCATCCTAGAGATACCACTGGAGATGGACTGTCCTCCCATCCTAGAGAGACCACTGGAGATGGACTGTCCTCCCATCCTAGAGAGACCACTGGAGATGGACTGTCCTCCCATCCTAGAGATCCCACTGGAGATGGACTGTCCTCCCATCCTAGAGATCCCACTGGAGATGGACTGTCCTCCCATCCTAGAGAGACCACTGGAGAAGGACTGTCCTCCCATCCTAGAGAGACCACTGGAGATGGACTGTCCTCCCATCCTAGAGAGACCACTGGAGATGGACTGTCCTCCCATCCTAGAGATCCCTCTGGAGATGGACTGTCCTCCCATCCTAGAGAGACCACTGGAGATGGACTGTCCTCCCATCCTAGAGAGACCACTGGAGATGGACTGTCCTCCCATCCTAGAGAGACCACTGGAGATGGCTAACAGTCTCAACACAGAGGTAGCTGTGAACACCCAGGAGAACACCCAGAGGATGGACAAGGAGTTGGGAAGAGAAAGGGGTAACAGCTATACAGCTAATATATTAATTTGGAACAAACATCCGGAAGTTGTATAGAAAAACATGATGATTGATCTATATTTGGTTCTCTTTAGGTTCTCCTCTCTTCCTGGAACACCATCACATGGTAAGACCCTCACTGGACTGAGAGAAAGACTGAAATTAAAAACTATTCTTCACACTATTGGTTGAATTACAGTATCTATTGTTTCTACATTTTAGAGTTCTCCAGATGAATTTACACCTGAAATCCACGATCAGGACAACAGGGGAGAATACCGGTAATTTGATATATTTAATGTTTCTTATTGGTAGTTTGTATAAAAGAAGGACAATACCTTAAATCCAGGAAATGTAATTAAAATGTCATTCTTCACCATTGTTTGTTCTACAGGTTCCAGTGCCCCAGTGCAGGTCTGTTCCAGTGCAGTATAACAGGCCTGGTGTTTAGGATGGAGGGAGAGGGAGAGGTGCTCTATAGGACAGTCTCCTGGAACAGGAGGCTTCTAGCCCAGAGTGGCAAGAGACCTGCAGGACCCCTGTTCAACATTGACTGCCCTCTGAAGTCTGTCTGCCAACTACACCTCCCACACTGTCAGATTCATTCTGGTAAGTATTCATTTCAAGACCGAGCACGCCCCCATTCTCATCGACAGGGCTGTAGTGGAGCAGGTTGAGAGCTTCAAGTTCCTTGGTGTCCACATCACCAACAAACTATCATGGTCCAAACACACCAAGACAGTTGTGAAGAGGGCACGACAAAACCTATTCCCCCTCACGAGACTGAAAAGATTTGGCATGTGTCCTCAGATCCTCAAAAAGTTCTACAGCTGCACCATCGAGAGCATCCTGACTGGTTGCATCAGGCAACTGCTCGGCCTCCGACCTTAAGGCACTATAGAGGGTAGTGCGTACGGCCCAGTACATCGCTGAGCCCAAGCTTCCTGCCATCCAGGACCTCTATACCAGGCGGTGTCAGAGGAAGGCCCTAAAAATTGTCAAAGACTCCAGCCACCCTAATCATAGACTGTTCTCTCTGCTACCGCACGGCAAGCGGTACCGGAGCACCAAGTCTAGGTCCAAAAGGCTTCTTGACAGCTTCTACCCCCAAGCCATAAGACTCCTGAACAGCTAATCAAATGGCTACGGACTATTTGCATTGAGCCCCCCCTCTTTTACGCTGCTGCTACTCTCTGTTTATTATCTATGCAAAGTCACTTTAATAACTCTACCTACATGTACATATTACCTCAATTACCTCGACTAACCAGTGCCCCCAAAAATGGACTCTGTACTGGCACCCCCCTGTATATAGCCTCACTAATGTTATTTTACTGCTTTTATTTTTTACTTATCTATTGTTTTCTTAACACTTATTTTTCTTAAAACTGCATTGTTGGTTAAGGGCTTGTAAGCATTTCACTGTAAGGTGAACACCTGTCGTATTCGGCGCATGTGACAAATACAATTGTATTTTATTTTATTTTATTTGTATTTTCTATTGTAATATATCTGAGAAAGATCTAAATGTTCTCTTTCTTTCCCAGGTGGTGGATGTGACTTCCTGTCTGTAGCCCATGTGACTGATGACATCATTGAGTTTATCCATCCTCTTGAGATAACAGAAACACACATCATAATAAACATCACTGGATTCTCTGCTTATGGCAACGTCCATGAAGAAGATGCTCCCATCTCCCCTATTCAGGGGCTTGTGGTCCTCTGTAGCTCAGCTGGTAGAGCACGGCGCTTGTAACGCCAAGGTAGTGGGTTCGATCCCCGGGACCACCCCATACACAAAAAAAATATATGCACGCATGACTGTAAGTCGCTTTGGATAAAAGCGTCTGCTAAATGGCATACTATACTATACTATATTGTTATTCCACCAACTGTCTGTCCCTGAAGAGAGGTCCATCCTGAATGTGTTGTTGCTTCCCAGAAATGTTGTGATCAGGGAGGTCAGCATAACATTTCAAACCCCACTTCTATCTGGCTGGAATTCCACCAGCTGGCAGTGTCAAACGCACAACATGGAAACAATAAAATGTGCCCTGTGCCTCAAGAATGCATGTTCATATACTAGTTGAAATCAAACCAGAGTCAAGTAATTACGTCAAAGTACTTGATGTGTGCTTGATTTAGCTTTGAGTTTGCACTTTTGTGACTGTTTTATTCGTTCCATTATGCAAAGAAAACTAAAGTAAGCACAGCTGATTGAAACTAACAAAGCAGATATGTATTGTGATGAAAACATATGACCTACAAGCAACATGTATTTGATTGAAGCACAATGTATCTGTCCATTGTTGATTCTCAAGGTGCAGGATGAGAGGAAGACAAGGAATGGAGACAAAGAAACAAATCCTCACTGCAATCTAACCCCGAACAAACCATACATCCTCTCCACAAATATTAGACATGGATATAGGATCAGCCCAACAGTAATATCTATAAGCCATAAAGAGATTACAACTTTAGATATTTATTTAGCTGTGACCTCAGTATATTCACATTACATGTAAGATTGTAGATACTGACACTTGCTTTTTGTGTTCCGGACAGCAGAATTTGTGGATTTCCAGTCCGATGAAAACTACCTCTCCACATTTCAGTTGTTCTTAGAAACTGTTGTTAAAGAGTTTGATCTTCTTCTGAAAGAAAAGGGCAGTACTGAAAATGAATGGAACAGACTTGTCTGGTTGCCAGGTAACGGAAATGTAGAGCTAAACTCAAATGAGCGTGTGGTGCAGGTGGAAGTAGTAGCATTAGGAATAGAAGTAGAATTACGGGTGTTGCTGTTATTAAATGATGATTATGAAATGTTCTCATCATGTCTTCTAGTTATATTAGTCTCATCCCTGATGGCCTCCTCATCACAAACAATGATAATGGTTATGTGTTGTAAAATGTATTATGTGTACACCTGCAGCTCCTGTCCAGGTCCAACCCCACGGGCCTGTGGTACCACTACCAGCAGCTCCTGTCCAGGTCCAACCCCACGGGCCTGTGGTACCACTACCAGCAGCTCCTGTCCAGGTCCAACCCCACGGGCTTGTGGTACCACTACCAGCAGCTCCTGTCCAGGTCCAACCCCACGGGCCTGTGGTACCACTACCAGCAGCTCCTGTCCAGGTCCAACCCCGCAGGCCTGTGGTACCACTACCAGCAGCTCCTGTCCAGGTCCAGCATCCTGGGCCTGCAGCTCCTACTGCTGTTGTCCGTCCATCTGTCCATGAAGATCGAATAGACTTGAGATGATCAAATCAGTGGCTTCCAAATAAATATGTAGTGAAAAGTGTTTATCCTAAAGCAGCAATCTGGGATTTAAATGAATTATATTTAATTGATTCTGAAGAATATAACTTATAAATGCCTTGTGATGGAAAAATTTTAGCATGTGAAAAGAGAGCCTTGAAAATGTTAATCTTGTTTTAGTTTCATAAAATAATCCTTGGTTCCTGCCTGTGCTTGGTAAAGATATGGGAGGGAGGGGCCGACCATGACCCCCTCTTTAGGACCATCTGGCAGAACGCCCAGAATATGTTCTAAAAAGATAGGAGAACCCTTTACTTTTTCCACATTTTGTTACGTTACAGCCTTATTCTAAACTGGATTTTAAAAATGATCCTCATCAATCTCCACACGATGCCCCATAATGACAGTGAAAACAGGTTTTTAGACATTTTTGCAAATATATTAAAAATAAAAAACAAATACCTTATAAGTATTCAGACCCTTTGTTATGAGACTCGAAATTGAGCTCAGTTGATCCTGTTTCCATTGATCATCTTTGAAATGTTTCATACAACTTGATTGGAGTCCACCTGTGGGAAATTAAATTGATTGGATATGATTTGGAAAGGCACATGATTTGGTCACTGACAGAGCTCAAGAGTTCGTCTGTGGAGATGGGAGAACCCTCAGAAGGACAGCCATCTCTGCAGCACTCCACCAATCTGGCATTTATGGTAGAGTGGGCAGACGGAAGCCACTCTCATTAAAAGGCACGATGACATCCCGCTTTGAGTTTGCCAAAAGGCACCTAAAAGGCATTCAGACCATGAGAAACAAGATTCTCTGGTTTGATGAAACCAAGATTGAACTCTTTGGCCTGAATGCCAAGCGTCACATCTGAGGAAACCTGGCACCATCCCTACGGTGAAGCATGGTGGTAGCAGCATCATGCTGTGGGGATGTTTTTCAGCTGCAGTATTCAGACCTTTTACTCAGTACTTTGTAGAAGCACCTTTGGCAGCGATTACAGCCTTGAGTCTTCTTGGGTATTTAGCTACAAGCTCAGCACACCTTTATTTGGGGAGTTTCTCCCATTCTTCTCTGCAGATCCTCTCAAGCTCTGTCAGGTTGGATGAGGAGCGTCTCTGCACAGCTATTTTCATGTTTCTCCAGAGATGTTCGATCGGGTTCAAGTCCGGGCTCTGGCTGGGCCACTCAAGGATATTCAGAGACTTGTCCTGAAGCCACTCCTGCGTTGTCTTGGCTGTGTGCTTAGGGTCATTGTCCTGTTGGAAGATGAACCTTCATCCCCGTCTGAGGTCTAGGCCTTTTGGACCTAGACTTGGCACTCCGGTACCGCTTGCCGTGCGGTAGCAGAGAGAACAGTCTATGACTAGGGTGGCTGGAGTCTTTGACAATTTTTAGGGCCTTCGTCTGACACCGCCTGATATAGAGGTCCTGGATGGCAGGGAGCTCAGCCCCAGTGATGTACTGGGCTGTATGCACTACCCTCTGTAGTGCCTTGCGGTCGGCGGCCGAGCAGTTGCCATGCCAGGCAGTGATGCAACCAGTCATGTGCCTTTTACTGAGGTGTGGAGTGCTGCAGAGATGGCTGTCCTTCTGGAAGGTTCTCCCATCTCCACAGAGGAACTCTGGAGCCCTGTCAGAGTGACCATCGGGTTCTAGGTCACCTCCCTGACCAAGGCCCTTCTCCCCCGATTGCTCAGTTTGGCCGGGCGGCAGCTCTAGGAAGAGTCTTGGTGGTTCCAAACTTCTTCCATTTAAGAATAATGGAGGCCACTGTGTTCTTGGGGACCTTCAATGCTGCAGACATTTTTTGGTACCCTTCCCCAGATCTGTGCCTCGACACAATCCTGTCTCGGAGCTCAACGGACAATTCCTTCGACCTCATGGCTTGGTTTTTGCTCTGACATGCACTGTCAACTGTGGGACCTTACATAGACAGGTGGGTGCCTTTCCAAATAATGTCCAATCAATTGAATTGACCAGAGGTGGACTCAAATCAAGTTGTTGAAACATCTCAAGGATGATCAATGGAAAGAGGATGTACCTCTGTAGCTCAGCTGGTAGAGCACGGCGCTTGTAACGCCAGGGTAGTGGGTTCGATCCCCGGGACCACATACACAAAAATGTATGCACACATGACTGTAAGTCGCTTTGGATAAAAGCGTCTGCTAAATGGCATATTATTATTATTTATTATTACCTGAGCTAAATGTTGAGTCTCATAGCAAAGGGACTGAATACGTATGTAAATAAGGATTTCTGTTTTTTATTTTTAATACATTTGCAAACATTTCAAAAAACCTGTTTTCGCTATGTCATTATGGGGTATTGTGTGTAGATTTATGAGGATTTTTATTTATTTCATCCATTTTAGAATAAGGCTGTAACGTACAAAAATGTGGTCTGAATACTTTCTGAATGCACTACATGTTTTAATATTTTAACATTTTCATCACATTCTTTCCCTAAATAAACACATGTATCGCATTCATTCATTAAATCATTTATTCCTTGAAAGAACAAAATGTATGAGATTATTTTGGTCCCAGGTCCCAAAGTGCAGTCATCATCAACAACACCATCATCATCATTTAACTGACTTGGTTCAGTTTGCACCAGACTGATGCATTTTCAGCATTAATTATTTATCTAGAAACGATATTCAGTTCTGGATAACAGAACATCGTGTGGGATCAAACCCTCCACTTTCCTCCCGTCCTATACCTTCCCTCCGGTTGGGGGCGCGGTAGCAGAGTGGTCACCGGTTACCCTGATGACGTGTAAGTAGCAATGAGACCAGGAAGTGTGAACTAGGGGAGCTTTATAGTTTTGGAAAATTGATTATTTTCACTTGTTATCAAGGAATATAATTTATTCTTATTGGGGATTTATTATTCTCCTAAATTGATGGGATGACTAACTTAGAAAGAATGCAGTCTTGACTGGGCTAATGTAGGCTGTGACACCTGGCAAGGCTGTGATTGATGTGAAGAGCTGTTTTAGGGGTTAAAATAAGATAAGGATTGTGTCTTCAAATGCTAGACTATAATAGTTATTTGTGATCTGTGAGCCTTCCTTTGACTAGGAATGATGTCTAAGGGAGCTGGCTCTTCTCACTATGATAGGTTGTTATGATAATCTTGTGCCTGGCTGAAGTATGTAACAAATGGCGCGAGGAGATGAGAGCAACCCCTGAATCAACGGATTGGCTGAGAAAGTTTAAAACCACGCTCAAGTCTTTACTCTAATTGGCCCAGCAGAGAAGTGGGAAACTCCCTCTGTCAGAGTATTTGGGTATTGTTTCTGGAACAATGTGTTAGTTGTCTGGGGTGTTCTACTAGACATCTCAGAGAGCCCGTAGTATACGAAACATCATATTTACCATTGAAGGTTTTTGCATTAATTAAAAATAACTAGTATACCTTAGTAAGGTGTTGATCTCTTTGTTCCCTAATACCAGATTTGAATTGACGCGACTTTGACAATTGGTGATCCGACGTGATCTGGTAGAAGGACTTCGGCTGGATACTGTCCGCCCATTTGGTCAACTCTTTAATCGAACCGATGTTTCCACAAACTGCCCGGGCTTCTAAAAAGGTAAGCAGATACCTGTTGTTAAATAACCAAAGATCTGCACATTGGCTTTATCCAAATTAATTTTGTGAAATACCTGTCTGATGTAAGTGAACTAAATTATGAAATTATTATGAGTAGATAAGACAATATTGGGACAGTGTAAACCTTTGCTAAATGTGATGTTCTAAAACCATGGTACCAGAGTGTTGATTCTACCCGGCAAGGTCCGCTAAAAGACGGCTAGGTTCAGGAGACAATGCTGACATCTACGGCAAGGTCCGTAATTGCGACGCATACGGCTAAGGTCCGGGGAAGATATAGGGAATAATGGTTTTAGTAATTGATAGTCCGGCAAGGTTCGTACCTACGACAGTACGACTAGGTTCAAAAGAATTACACGGCAAGGTCCGTAACCTACGAGGATACGGCTAAGGTAGGGAAATTTTAGATATAGGGAATAATTGGTTTAAGTAATTGCTATCGCAAGGTTCGAGAATCACGACAGTACTTCGACTAGGTTCAAGAACTACACCGGCAAGGTCCGTAATTGAGATACGGCAGTTCGGAAAATTTTAGATAAATACTAGCATTGGCAAGAGTCCATAACTTTGAGGGATATGGCTAGGTTCAGTGAGTATTTTTTAAAGATAGTAGAAGAGGCTGTGTGCCCAAATAGATTGTGTAGCGAGAACATGGTGTCATTTATGACTGTGCCTGACATGGGTGTCATTGATGACTGTGTGACATATTTTGACGTATAGATAGGATTACGACTGTGTATGTGTGAATGAGGGCGATAACTGTGTACTATTTTTGCTGTGTGATAACTGTATACTACGCTTAACTGTGTACCATTTTGGCTGTGAATACAAAGAATATTTTAAAACAGTAAATAATGAGAATTACAAATAGGAAATAAAGTTTAAATTGTGCAAACGTTAACAAAAGACACCCATAGGAGGTACTATAAAAAGTTAAACAGTGCGAGTGTTGTCGTATGCATGAAAGTGTGAATGATAAACCTGTATACCTTGATAGAAAACAAATTGGGAATCATAAGACGTCTGTGGCTGTCCAAACGGTATAATTTGGGAATAAATGTTGGATTTGCGGTTACTCAAACCATATAACCCGTCAGTAACAATCGAAAACATGAAATGAAAAGTGATGAATGAGTGTGACTGAACTAGAACGTTTGAATTGATATATTTGAAATATAACATTTGGTGTTTGACATAGCATAATACTGCTTTTGAATAGTTGTGTCGAAGCAATTCGGTTTAGTATTTGATTTGAGGTTTGATGTTTGACCGTGCAAAATACTGGTTAAACAATTAGACCGAAATAATTCGGTTTATAAACGTGCACCAACTTTAACTAATTAGGTGGGAATTATTTGATTTAAATAAATGGACTGGAGTACTTTGAGTAACGGCCCGGAATATTGAGGCGCGCTGGGACGGAAGCAGCTCCTCACAGCTCCTCAAAAAGGTAGAGTTGCGAGGGGAGGGGGCTGAGAGACGCGAAAGTGGCTTTTGGAGCCAGAAAAGACTGGCAGTTGGCTGGGAACGCATGTGGGTATCTGACGAGAGAATGTTCTAAACTTGCTCACCGAGCGTAGACGTGCGTTGTTTTGTGAGCAACCGCAATCCAACTTCGCCCGTCATTTAGAACGTAAACATGGGGATGAAATGGAAGTAGCTACTGCACTTCAGTCTGCAAATAAGTCAAAAGCTAGGAGACTTCAGCTGAATCTCCTTCGCAAGAAGGGGAATCGGGCACACAACATTCAGGCACTTAAAGAAGGAAAGGGGGTTTTGGTACCATGTAAGCAAACAAGTGATGACAAGAGCAATCACCAGGACTATCAGCATTGTTTTGCCTGCCATGGGCTCTTAAAACGCAAATCTATGTGGAGGCATGTGGCAAGGTGCACACTAGCACAAAATGTTCGTAAGGAGATGCCTGGTGAAACCAGAATACAGGCACTCTGTGCTAGTGCTCAACCTGTTGCTAAAGGAGTCAGCGAGAAGGTCTGAAACTTGTGAGTAACATGGCTCAAGATGATGTAGCCCATGCAGTAAAAGAAGACAGATACATCTTGGCATTGGGTGAAAAAATGTACAACAAGAAAGGGGAGAACCCCTCACAACACCAGCACATTCGCAAACTTTGCAGAACTAGGGAGACTCGTGATTAAAGGTAGAAAGGTGACACCACTGAAAAAGATGAAGGATTATATCAACCCACAACACTTCCAATCCACATCATACAAAGCTGTCAAAGAAGTGACTGGCTTTGATGAAAAGACAAACAAATTTGAAAAAGCAACCTTGGCCACAAAGCTTGGGCAAAGCATCCAGAAAATTGCAGACGTCATGGAGGGTGAAGCTCTTATTACCCAGAATGAAGAAAAGTTGAAGCTAGTCCGAGACTTCCAAGGCATCTACCATCTTCGCTGGAATGAAATTATTTCTTCTGCTACATATCGTACACTTGAACAGAAGAAATGGAACGCTCCGCAGCTTATTCCATTAGCAGATGATGTTAAAAAAAGGCACATGTACTTAGATGAAAAGCAGAAACAATACTACAACCGACTGTGTGATGAGAAAACCTCAAGAAAATGGAGCAATCTAGCAAAAGTGTCACGAGTTACAAAGCCAGAACCCAGAAGCAGACCAGGACAAGGTAAGTTGAAACGAAGGTGAGTGTTTATTTACAAATTCAAGAGTGATGCTGAATAATCCAGGGAACAGAGCGGGTAGCGTTGATTAGTTGTTGGGGGTGCAGTGGTTGATCCAATCATGGCTCGGCACGCCACCACCAGGCAGAGGTTGGATGAAGGTTCCGGACGAGTGACTGCAGATGGAACAAAACGGAGGTAAGTAAACAACAAACCAACAAGGTGCAAAACAACAAAACTAACGCTAGAAGCTCTAAGACTGATACTCTGGTAAACCTACTGTTCATGGCTAACGATCCGGCAGGGAATGGATGTTAGGCCAGAGCCTAAGAAGGGTGATGATCAGGACCAGGTGTGCAGATTGCTGATGGGATGCAGGTGCGGAAATCAAGAGAGCTCCCGAGCGTTCCAGAACCCTCGGGAAACTGGAGATCCAGGCAGAAAAAACTAGTCCACAGACAGGACCCGACTCAGACTGCCGGGATCGTTACAGTACCCCTCCGACCTAACGCCACCGGGCGGACTTCCCGGAGCGCCAGGATGGAGGCGGTAGAAGTCACGGATGAGGTCGGCATCTGAGGATCTGTCGCCGCGGAATCCAACTCCTCTCTTCAGGACCATACCTCCCAGTCCACGAGATACTGGAACCCCGGCCCCGCCGTCTGGAATCCATGATGCGCCGCACCGTAGGCAGGACCACCTCCGATCATCCGAGGAGGAGGAGGAGGAGGCGGAGGAGGCAACAGAGGACTGAGGAAAACAGGCTTGAGGGCAGGAGACATGAAAGGTGGGATGGACTCTGAGCGTCCTCGGGAGTT
Organism: Coregonus clupeaformis; assembly: GCF_020615455.1. Lineage (NCBI taxonomy): Eukaryota > Metazoa > Chordata > Actinopteri > Salmoniformes > Salmonidae > Coregonus > Coregonus clupeaformis. Next base: position 5,125,461 of record NC_059209.1, read on the forward strand.
TGAGTCGAACTGCCACCGGGTTGATCACCTTCTCCACCACAAACGGACCAATGAACTTGCAACAACTTCCTAGACTCAGTCCGTAGACGAAGATCCCTGTGGCCAACCAGACCCTATCTCCGATGGTGTAGGTGGGAGCGGGGATCCGGCGACGATTCGCCTGGAGCTGATACCGGTCCGAAACTCTAAGGAGTGCCTTTCTGGCCCGATGCCAGGTCCGGTGGCAACGCAAATATGGGCCTGAACAGAAGGCACTGAGAGCTCCTTCTCCTGAGAAGGAACAAGGGAGGTTAGTAGCCTACAGGCACTGGAAGGGGAGACATCCCAGTGGCAGATGTAGGGAGAGTATTGTGGGCATACTCAACCCAAGGCAACTGGGGAGACCCAGGAGGTGGGGTTGGAAGAGGCCAGGCAGCGTAGCGTGGATTCCATCTTCTGGTTGGCTCTCTCCGCCTGACCATTAGATTGGGGGTGAAAACCAGATGTGAGACTGACTGTAGCTCCAATGGCCAAACAGAAGGACTTCCAGACAGCAGAGGTAAACTGAGGGCCACGGTCGGGAAACGAGATCACTGGGCAACCCGTGGACCCTGAAAACCTCCCTAACCAGGATCTCGGACGCCTCTCGAGGCAGAGGGAAGCTGGCACTGTGCACAAAGTGGGCAAACTTGCTGAATCTGTCCACGATAGTCAGAACGACCGTGTTCCCCTCAGAAGCGGGCAACCCAGTGACAAAGTCCAGGGCCAGATCGACCATGGTCGCCGGGGAATAGGAAGGGGTGAAGTAGTCCAGAGCTGGGCCGATTGGTACCTTATTCCCTGCGCACACACTGGACAGGCAGCAACATAACCCGAGTATCCTCGCCATGGCAGGCCACCAAAAACGTCTGCGTGAGAAACGCCATCGTCCGAGCCACGCCAGGGTGACAAGCCATCTGCTGGCGTGGGACCATTTGAGGACCGCAGGACGAACCGACTCAGGCACAAACAACCGACCGGGGTGACCGTTACGGGACCGGGCTGCGTCCAAGAGCGCATCACCTCCTCCTCAATCTTCCACCTAACAGCTCCACGACGCAGTTCCGGGGGAGAATTGTCTCGGTCTTGGACCCCACCCTCCTCCGTCTGGGGGAGAACATCCGAGAAAAGGCGTCCGCCTTGCCGTTCTTAGATCCAGGTCGAGCGTCAGGGAAAAAATTGAATCGTCCGAAAAACAACGACCACCTGGCCTGACGGGAGTTGAGACGTCTAGCCGATTGCACGTAAGCAAGATTCTTGTGGTCAGTCCAGACAATAAACGGTTGCTCGCCCCCTCAACCAGTGGCGCCACTCCTCCAAAGGCAAGTTTCACCGCAGAAGCTCCCGTTACCCACATCGTAATTTCTCTCCGCAGGCTAGGAGGCGACGAGTAGTAGGCGAGGGATGGAGTTTACTGTCCGTGGAGCATCGCTGCGACAGGATGGCGCCAACTCCCACATCAGACGCGTCCACTTCAACGGCACTGTGAGCGCCGTGTCAGGTTGAGAGAGAATCGGTGCGTTGGTGAATCGCCTTTTCAAATCCAGAAACGCTCGATCCGCCTCCGGATTCACCTTGAAGTTCCTGATACTGGAAGTCAAGGCAGTTAACGGAGCGGCCACACGGCTGTAATCCCGGATGAATCTGCGGTAGAAATTCGCAAACCCCAAAAATCTCTGGAGCTGCAATCTCGTGACCGGGCTGGGCCCATTCCAGAACCGCTCTAACCTTCTCCTGGTCCATCCTAATCTCTCCCCTGGAGATGATGTACCCGAGAAAGGATGTCGTGTGGCGTGAAACTCACTTCGGCCTTTCCACGAACAGGCGATTCTCCAACAATCGCTGCAGAACCTGCCGGACATGCTGGGACGTGGTCGGAAGGCTCCTTCGAGAAGATCAGAATGTCATCCAGGTAAACAAACACAAAGAGACCGATCATATCTCTGGACCGTCGTTCACCATACTCTGGAATACCGCTGGAGCATTGATCAGTCCAACGGCATCACCTGATACCGGTGACCCATCGGTGTATTGAAACCCGTCAACCACTCGTCTCCCTCTCTGATCCGGACCATGTGATACGCATTGCGAAGGTCTAGCTTGGTGAACACCGTAGCACCCTGTAAGGAGTCGAAGGCAGAACTCATCAAGGGCAGGGGATACTTGTTCTTGACCGTGATGTCATTCAACCCCGATAATCAATACGGCTTAAGAGAGCCATCCTTCTTACCCACAAAGAAGAATCCTGACCCCAGGGGTGATGACGAGGACGAACGAGACCAGCAGCTAGGGACTCTTGATGTAGGTCTCCCAAAGCCCTCACGTTCAGGGCGAGATACTCTGTATAACCTTTCCCTTAGGGTAGACAGCTCCAGGGAACAGGTTGATGGCACAATCATATGGTCGGTGGGGAGGGAGTGACAGAGCCTTCGCTTACTGGAACACTTCCCCCAAATCGTGATATGTCTCGGGAACCAGGGACAAATCTGGGGTTTAGCCTCAATCACCTGACTGGGGAACCGAATGGGGACAGGCAGTCTTGAGACAGTTAGCATGACAATCAAGGCTCCAACTCGTTACCTTGCCCGTGCCACGCAATCGAACGGGATTGTGTTCCTTCAGCCAGGGGTATCCAAGGACCAGAGGAACATGGGAAGACGGCAGAATGAAGAAGATGAAATCATCTCCGAATGATTCCCCGACAACAGCATCTTAACCCGGTTCAGTCCTCATCGTGATAGTGCACAGACTACTGCCGTTCAGAGTGGTCGCTTTCAATGGCTTCGGCAATTGCTCCTTGGAAAGCCCCAGCTGTTCCACCAACTCGGCATCAAGAAAGCTTCCATCGGCACCTGAATCGATAAAAGCCGTTAATATCGCTAAGCTCCTGATTCCTGTTCACAAGGGTAGCCGGGAAACGGGTCTGACAGAGGTACTGAGAGGTTGAAACTGGCTCGCTAAAAGTCCTCCCAACTTTAGCGAGCCGGGCAGTTTGACGACCGCCGGGAACAAGTGGAGATGTAATGTCCGAGCTACCACAGTAGAGGCAGCAGTTGGTCTTACGTCTATGTTGACGCTCCTCCTTGGTTAACCGTGCCGCCCACTTGCATGGGTTCAGAATCGAGAGAGGACCTCTCCACTAATCCTTTGTGGTGGGAGAATGATCGACGTGTTCTGGTCCACCACCCGACCCGACTGGGAACTGAGAAGCTGATCGACTGGGACGGACCCCATTGCTTCTCCCTCCTTCGCTCTCGGACTCGATTATCCACCCGAATAGACAAGGCTCCAAGCTGTCCAGGTCACTAGGTTCGGATAGGAGATCAGCTCATCCTTGAGCTGCTCCGACAGACCCTGGTAAAAGGCCGCTTGCAGAGACTCCTCATTCCACCCACTCTCACAGCCAACGTCTTGAACTCGATCTCACGAAGTCGACACGCTGCGAGTTCCTTGGTGGAGCGAAAACAGGCGCCCTAGCTGCGTCCCTCCCTCGGACGGAATGGTGAAGAGCTTCCTCATCTCGGCCGTGAACCCCTGGTATGAAGCCATGCAGGGGTCTTGTCGCTCCCAAACGGCTGAAGCCCACTCCAGCGCTCGACCACGCAGCAACTCAATCACAAAGGCTATCCTAGCCTTGTCTGTGGCATAAGAGTAGGGCTGTAGATCGAACACTAACCCACACTGCATAAGGAAAGAACGGCATCTTCCCAGCTCCCCCTCATATTTATCCGGCGCGGAACCTTGGGCTCACGGGAAGGACACCGCTCAGACGCGCAGGCGAGATGGGTGAAACCGGTAGTGGATCCTCCACCGGAAACTTGCGCTGGTTCTGGACCTCCGTCAGACCGGTAGAAAAGGTTCCAACTGCCAACGCGATCTCCTGTAGCTCCGTGCTATGATGGCCCAACATCTTCTCCTGATGGGTAATGGCATGGCGAACAGAGTCCAGGTCCGCTGGGTTCATTACTGGCCGGATCGTTCTGTCACGAGTTACAAAGCCAGAACCCAGAAGCAGACCAGGACAAGGTAAGTTGAAACGAAGGTGAGTGTTTATTTACAAATTCAAGAGTGATGCTGAATAATCCAGGAACAGAGCGGGCGGCGTTGATTAGTTGTTGGGGGGTGCAGTGGTTGATCCAATCATGGCTCGTGCGCAGCCACCACCAGGCAGAGGTTGGATGAAGGTTCGGACGAGTGACTGCAGATGGAACAAAACGGAGGTAAGTAAACAACAAACCAACAAGGTGCAAAACAACAAAACCAACGCTAGAAGCTCTAAAGACTGATACTCTGGTAAACCTACTGTTCATGGCTAACGATCCGGCAGGGGGAATGGATGTTAGGCCAGAGCCTAAGAAGGGTGATGATCAGGACCAGGTGTGCAGATTGCTGATGGGATGGTACGGAAATCAAGAGAGCTCCCGGAGCGTTCCAGAACCCTCGGGAAACTGGAGATCCCGAGCAGAAAAAACTAGTCCACAGACAGGACCCGACTCAGACTGCCGGGATCGTTACAAAAAGTGATACTGGCTCAGATGATTATCTTCAACAGGAAAAGAGAGGGAGAGGTGTCAAATATGTCTATGGCAACATTTCACTCCAGGGACAAATCCCCACTTAACAAAGATGTTGCAGTGGTGCTAACAGAGGTTGAGAGACTGCTCTGTGCGCATTTTGAATGCATCAAAACCTGTGGGAAGCGTGGCAGGAAGGTGCCTGTATTCCTCACTCCAGTGATGGTGGAATCTTTAGAGCTGCTTATCAAAGAGCGGTGCTCATGTGGAGTGAGCGAAGGTAATATCTACTTATTTGCCAGGCCAGGATATGATACACATTTTCGGGGGAATGACTGCATCACGTCTATGCCAAACAATGTGGTGCCAAGTTACCTGAAGCATTGTCATCAACTAAACTACGAAAAACAGGTTGCCACCCTCTCCAGAGTGTTAAATCTCAATGATACAGAACAGGACCAGTTTGCTGACTACTTGGGTCACGACATTCGGATTCATCGAAAGTTCTACCGTCTTCAGAGGGAACGCTTCAGTTGGCAAAAATAAGTAAAATACTGATGGCGTGTGAACAGGGCAGATTGGCAGAGTTCAAGGGGGAAAACTCTGGATCAAATAACCATCAGTCCCAGTGGTAAGTTTACCCCCAGTGTTTAGTTTAATGGCAAAATGTTTACACTTTGATTTGTTTTGCGCAGATTTAGCTTGCCTCAATTTACCATTCTTCTTTTGGCTGTCTTTTACAAACTGTTATGTCTGAAGAAATGGATGCTGCAGCCACTGATTGCGCATCAGAGAGTGACTCTGAGAGAGAGGAGTCGTCTGAAAAATCCTATGAAGGAAATCTGAAAGGTATGCCTATACCTTATATACACATGGACCTATTCTTAATTACAATGTACTGTTGGAAAATGACATGTTTTCCACTGATATTTTCCAGGAGAGATGTCAGCAATTCGGGCCAAACAGCCAATGACCAAGGGAAAGCTGGGACAAAAGAGAGGCTCACACGGTAAGCATGTTTCCTGCTACCTTCAGTCAGTGCGTTTTCACTCTGTAGTGTCAACTTATGGCTGTACTGTGCTGGTCCAGATCAATTCTGTCTTCATCAGTTAGTGTATTTCCAACCATGCCAGCACAGAACGGTTGAGTTTGGATTGTACACAAGTCAAGACATTAGATCTGGAATTAGTGTGTCAGGATAGATGATAACACAGAAGGATTACCACACTTTAGATTGATTTTCTTGGAGGTAGGGAACTTGATTGAATACTTATTGCTTTTATTAGAAGGTTTACATTGCAAACAGATTGTTGGGCTTAGATTCCATACAGATTGAGTCTGCCTTGATGTCAGCATTGCACATTCTTCTCTCACACGCTTATCTATGTAGATATTTAGTTAGGATTGTTAGCTTAACTTCATCACACTCTGAATATATATCTGCAACCTTGTAGAGTTAATAGAAAGAGAGGTTCAAGTTCATTGTAGTCAACCTTTTAATACAAAATAAAAAAGTGTGGCATAATGTAGAATGTATAATGCAATCTCTTTCCAAAGGTGCCAAAGGAACAAAAAGGGATTGGTCGACAACAGAGGTGGATGCAGTTGAAGATTCCTTGATGAATTTTATCAGAATGGGAAAAACGCCTGGAAAACAAGACAGTGAGAAATGCATTGCTGCTTCTCCCCAAGCACTAGTAAACAGGGACTGGAGAGCGGTGAAGTTCTATGTACACAACAGAATAATTGCAGATCAGAGAAAATAAGTGTAGACTAGGGTTCTGCTCTATCCAGATTTTCATTTCTTATATAGTAGCTAGCAACTGAATGTCACTTTTGTTTTCTTTGTGATCTTGGATTTCTTAGCCTGTATTACATTGGAGAAATTAAGGTTCTTAAATGGTTATTCCTTAGTTCTTAAGGTTCCTGAGAGAACTCGGTTCTGCTTTATTTGAAGTTCTTATGAATGTTTCATATATACAGTTGAAGTCAGAAGTTTAAATACACCTTAGCCAAATATATTTAAACTCAGTTTTTCACAATTCTTGACATTTAATCCTAGTAAAAATTCCCTGTCTTAGGTCAGTTAGGATCACCACTTTATTTTAAGAATGTGAAATGTCGGAATAATAGTTGAGAGTGATTTATTTAAGCTTTCATTACTTTCATCACATTCCAAGTGGGTCAGAAGTTTAGATCCTACCAAATACTAATTGAGTGTTTGCCTTTAAATTGTTTAACGTTTCGGGTAGCCTTCCACAAGCTTCCCACAATAAGTTGGGTGAATTTTGGCCCATTCCTCCTGACAGAGCTGGTGTAACTGAGTCAGGTTTGTAGGCCTCCTTGCTCGCACACGCTTTTTCAGTTCTGCCCACAAATATTCTATAGGATTGAGGTCAGGGCTTTGTGATGGCCACTCCAATACCTTGACATTGTTGTCCTTAAGCCATTTTGCCACAACTTTGGAAGTATGCTTGGGGTCATTGTCCATTTGGAAGACCCATTTGCGACCAAGCTTTAACTTCCTGACTGATGTCTTGAGATGTTGTTGGTGTTCTTCGGCTTGCAAGCGTCCCCCCTTTTTCCTCCAAACATAACAATGGTCATTATGGCCAAACAGTTATATATTTTTGTTTCATCAGACCAGAGGGCATTTCTCCAAAAAGTACGATCTTTGTCCCCATGTGCAGTTGCAAACCGTAGTCTGACTTTTTTATGGTAGTTTTGGAGCAGTGGCTTCTTCCTTGCTAAGCGGCCTTTCAGGTTATGTCGATATAGGACTCGTTTTACTGTGAATATAGATACTTGTGTACCTGTTTCCTCCAGAATCTTCACAAGGTCCTTTGCTGTTCTTCTGGGATTGATTTGCACTTTCCGCACCAAAGTATGTTCATCTCTAGAAGACAGAACGCGTCTCCTTCCTGAGCGGTATGACGGCTGCGTGGTCCCATAGTGTTAATACTTGCGTACTATTGTTTGTACAGATGAACGTGGTACCTTCAGGCGTTTGAATATTGCTCCCAAGGATGAACCAGACTTGTGGAGGTCAATTTTCTTTTCTTCTGAGGTCTTGGCTGATTTATTTTGATTTTCCCATGATGTCAAGCAAAGAGGCACTGAGTTTGAAGGTAGGCCTTGAAATACATCCACAGGTACACCTCCAATTGACTCAAATGATGTCAATTAGCCTATCAGAAGCTTCTAAAGCCATGACATCATTTTCTGGAATTTTCCAAGCTGTTTAAAGGCACAGTCAACTTAGTGTATGTAAACTTCTGACCCACTGGAATTGTGATACAGTGAATTATAAGTTAAATAATCTGTCTGTAAACAATTGTTGGAAAAATTACTTGTGTCATGCACAAAGTAGATGTCCTAACCGACTTGCCAAAACTATAGTTTGTTAACAAGACCTTTGTGGAGTGGTTGAAAAACGAGTTCACCTTTGGAGTGACTAAGGTTCTCCTGAATACTTCAAGGGTTTTTCAAGTTTGGAAGCCTGCTGATGACTTGTTACACAACAATAAAAAACATTTTCCTAAACGATTCATCTGTTACTTGGTTATATTGAATCCATTACTGAAATGGTTGTTCCAGTTTAAATACTTTACAGAAAAACTACACTAGAGCCGTTGCGTTGCCATCCGTGTCGCATCATTGTGGCATTCTACCTGCTACACTAGAAACAAACCAAAATCGATTTAAATTTAAACTTGTTACAGTTTTTCTCAATTGCTTACAAACAAATACTTGTACTTGAGACACAATGACCACAACATGTAACTCATGCACCAACCCCCTGAACCAATTCTGCTAAACTACAAGCACAATTCCTGCTTTACATTCAAATTGCAGCTCTACAACACACTTTTTTCAAAAAACTACACACAAATCTTTGCATTTGGCACAATTTTCATGCAGAAAATCTCTTGTTTTCACAATGAACACACTGCCATTCAAATATGCACACTGACTCATCACATGGGCAAACACCCGTCACACAGTTTTACAATTAGCAATCAGAGCTTTAGCATAAAAGGGCAACAGGTGAGCTCTTCTGTTTTGGAGCAATGGATGCCAACATTGGAAACAGCGGCAGAGCCAGAGGAGTGAGAGTAAGAGGAGGAGGACGGGGAGGACAGGGACGAGGGACGAGGACGAGGAAGGCCAAGGACCGTAATCTCTGATGAGATCCGAGCCACTTTGGTTGATCATGTGGTCAACCATGGTCTAACAATGAGGGAGGCTGGGCAAAGAGTACAGCCAACTTTGAGCAGGTGCAGTGGAGCACCGGTTCATCTTCATTGATGAGGTTGGATTCAACCTCACAAAAAGAAGAAAGAGGGGAAGGAATATCATCGGCCAGCGTGCCATTGTTCAAGTCCCTGGCCAGCGCGGAGGGAACATCACAATGTGTGCAGCGATTACCCACCACGGCGTCATCCATCACCATGCTACCCTTGGCCCCTACAACACCGCCCATCTGATCACATTCCTGGACACCCTACACAACACACTAATTCCACCAGATCAGGTAGATGGCCCAGAGCAGCTCAGGTACGTTGTCATTTGGGACAACGTACGTTTCCACAGGGCTGCTCTGGTTCGTAACTGGTTCACTGCCCACCCACGCTTTTTTAGTTGTTTATCTCCCTCCATATTCTCCATTCCTCAATCCTATTGAGGAATTTTTTCTGCCTGGAGATGGAAAGTGTATGACCGAAATCCACAAACGCGTATACCTCTTCTCCAAGCTATGGAAGACGCATGTGGAGATATAGCAGCTGATGCTTTTCATGGCTGGAATCGCCATGCTAGGCAATATTTCCCCTGCTGCTTGGCCAGGGAAAACATTGCTTGTGATGTGGATGAGGTGCTGTGGCCAGACCGCAACAGAAGAGAGGATGCAGCATATTTATTTATTTTTTACTGTAATTGTATACATTGAATTCTTCTGTTTTGTATGTAAAGCACTGTATGTGTAACTTTGTGTTGGTTGGGAATGGGATGTACACTGTGTACATTGTTTTTGTGGGAAAAATGAAATATTTGTTACCGTGTATTTGTGTGTTCTGACTTCTGAGTATAATAACAATATTCTCAAATATTTTACAACACACTTATGTATGTACTGTCTGTAGTAATGGCAACACTGAACCAAAAAAAGGCCTAAGTCATTATGATGAATGGAGAATAAGTGTTTTCCATTCATCATAGTGTTTTACATTGAGCACATCAGTGTTCAACTGGTTCTTATAAATGTCTATTCATATGATGGTTTGTGTGTGTCATTTGAAAACAAAATACCATTTTGATAAGAAATAACATGGTTTTGAATGTAAAGTTTCATTTTGCTGGAGAATTGAGGGGTTTTGCCCATTGTGTGTGTGTTTTTTAATTTGTGTGTAGAGTTCTGAGAATATGAGGCATGCTTTCAGAAAATGTGTGTAAACAATCGAGAAAAACTGTAATTATTGTACGCTTCCTTTAGGCGCAACGCAGGCAGTTGGATGCTTTCATAGATTTCATAGGCGGCATTCCCTTCATGGCTGATGGCAATGCATTATAATGCAATGTACGGTCTCAATTAGGTGGTAAAATTTCAAGTGTACTTTTTTCAAGGAGTAAGTCACTTTAAGTGATTTCCTGATTATAGATTTTTTTTCAAACTCATGAGTGTAATTTCTGTGCTCCTATGATGTCTGGAAAGCATTGTCCTCGAAAGGTAGGTATTTACGAGGGGTCCTTAATTGGTTACAAATACAAGACTGTGTGAGTGTGTTTGTGTGTGTGTGTGTGTGTGTGAGTGTGTTTGTGTGTGTGTGTCTGTGAGTGTGTGTGTGTGTGTGAGTGTGTTTGTGTGTGTGTGTGTGTGTGTGTGTGTGTGTGTGTGTGTGTGTGTGTGTGTGTGTGTGTGTGTGTGTGTGTGTGTGTGTGTGTGAGTGTGTTTGTGTGTGTGTGTGTGTGTGTTTGTGTGTGTGTGTGTGAGTGTGTTTGTGTGCGTGTGCGTGCGTGCGCTAAAGTTCCAACTGTAATCTATTTTATGATGATATTGAGAGACCAGTAGAAATATTCTAATACGTCTTAACAATATTAATATATTCATGTTCTTTATTTTATATCAGTAGTCAGTTTAAGGCTTAACATCACATAGTTTATAAAGCACCTAATGCCATGGAGAAGTTAAACATCACAGAGTTTATAAGGCACCTAATGCCATGGGGAAGTTAAACATCACAGAGTTTATAAAGCACCTAATGCCATGGAGAAGTTAAACATCACAGAGTTTATAAGGCACCTAATGCCATGGGGAAGTTAAACATCACATAGTTTATAAAGCTTACCTAATGCCATGGAGAAGTTAAACATCACAGAATGTAGAATAGTGGACCAGGGCCTGTGTACTACTGACCCTCCTATGGTAAGACCTTCACTGGAAAGACAGACAGACCGACCGACAGACCAGTTGAATATTGAAGCAATAAGGCCAGAGGGGGTGTGGTATATGGCCAATTTACCATGGCTAAGGGCTGTAAACAGCCTGCATACAACCCTTATCCATGATATATTGGCCATATACCACAAACCCCAGAGGTGCCTTGTTGCTATTATAAACTGGTTACCAACGTAATTAGAACAGTAAAAATAAATGTTTGTAAAAGTCTGGTTCATCCTTGGGAGCAATTTCCAAACGCCTGAAGGTACCACGTTCATCTGTACAAACAATAGTAAGCAAGTATAAACACCATGGGACCATGCAGCCGTCATACCGCTCAGGAAGGAGACACGTTCTGTCTTCTAGAGATGAACGTACTTTGGTGCAAAAAGTGCGAATCAATCCCAGAACAACAGCAAACGACCTTGTGAAGATGCTGGAGGAAACAGGTACAAAAGTATCTATATCCACAGTAAAACAAGTCCTATTTCGACATAACCTGAAAGGCCGCTCAGCAAGGAAGAAGCCACTGTTCCAAAACCGCCATAAAAAAGCCAGACGATGGTTTGCAACTGCACATGTGGACAAAGATCGTACTTTTTGGAAAAATGTCCTCTGGTCTGAGGAAACAAAAATATAACTGTTTGGCCATAATGACCATAGTTATGTTTGGAGGAAAAAGGGGGTGCTTGCAAGCTGAAGAACACCATCTCAACCGTGAAGCACGGGGGTGGCAGCGTCATGCTGTGGGGGTGCTTTGCTGCAGGAGGGACTGGTGCACTTCACAAAATAGCTGGCATCATGAGGAAAAGGAAAATTATGTGGACATATTGAAGCAACATCTCAAGACATCAGTCAGGAAGTTAAAGCTTGGTCGCAAATGGATCTTCCAAATGGACAATGACCCCGGCAGTATGGGAGTAGGCTCAATGGACCTCTCCTCTGTGTCATACCGCCGGGACAGGGCGTCTGCCTTACCGTTCTGGGACCCTGGGATGTATGTGATCTTAAAAACAAACCGGGTCAGGAACATGTTCCACCTAGCCTGACGAGGGTTCAATCTCCTAGGTGCTCGGATGTACTCCAGGTTACGGTGGTCAGTCAGAATGAGGAAAGGGTGTTGAGCCCCCTCAAGCCAATGCCTCCACACCTTTAGGGCCTGAACCACAGCTAACAGCTCCCTGTCCCCTACGTCATAATTACGCTCCGCCGGGCTGAGCTTCTTAGAATAGAACGCACAGGGGCGGAGTTTGGTGGCGTGCCGGACCGTTGCGACAGGACTGCCCCAATACCGGCCTCGGACGCGTCTACCTCAACTTGGAATGGTAAGCGGGGTCCGGATGCGCCAGCACCGGGCGAAGTGAACAGGTTCTTCAGTTTAACAAATGCCCTGTCCGCTTCAGCTGACCACTGCAAACGCACCGGACCCCCTTTAGCAGGGGCGTAATGGGAGCTGCCACCTGTCCAAAGCCCCGGATAAACCTCCGGTAGTAATTAGCAAAACCCCAAAACTGCTGCACCTCTTTTTACAGTGGTTGAGTTTGCCAATTACGCACGGCCGACACACGGTCAACCTCTATCTTCACACCAGACGCGGACAATCGATAACCCAAAAGGAGATGGACTCCTGGAAAAACAAGCATTTCTCTGCCTTGACATACAAGTCATGCTCCAACAGCCTCCTCAACACTCGGGCGCACCAGGGCTACATGCTCGGCTCGTGTAGAAGTGTACACTAGGATGTCGTCGATGTATACTACCACACCCTGCCCATGCATGTCCCGGAAAATCTCGTCCACAAAGGATTGGAAGACTGAAGGAGCATTCATTAACCCGTATGGCATGACGAGATACTCGTAATGACCCGAGGTGGTAATAAATGCTGTTTTCCATTCATCCCCCTCCCTAATGCGCACCAGATTGTACACGCTCCTGAGATCCAACTTTGTGAAGAACCGCGCTCCGCGTAATGACTCCGTCATAGTCGCAATCAGAGGAAGAGGGTAACTGTACTTAACCGTGATCTGATTGAGACTACGGTAATCAATACACGGGCGCAAACCCCCGTCCTTCTTCTTCACAAAGAAGAAACTTGAGGAAACCGGGGAAGTGGAGGACCGTATGTATCCCTGTTCCAAGGACTCGGCTATGTAAGTCTCCATAGCCGCTGTCTCCCTCTTGAGACAGGGGATACACACGGCTCGCGGAAGTGCCGCTCCTGTTTGGAGATCTATCGCACAATCCCCCTGTCTATGAGGTGGCAGCCGTGTTGCCCTAGTTTTGCTGAACACAAGTGCTAAATCCTCATATTCAGGGGGAATGCGCATTGCGGGCACTTGGTTCGGACTCTCCGCCGAAGTCGCCCCTAAGGAAACACCTAGACATCTCCCTACACACTGGGCAGACCACTCCATAAGAGCCCTCTGTTGCCACGCAATGGTAGGATCATGGGCGCTAACCAGGAAGCCCCAGCACCACGGGATACACAGGAGAGTCGATCAGATAAAACTGAATGATCTCCTCATGACCCCCCTGCGTAGTCATCTTAAGTGGTGCTGTGACTTCTCTGATCAACCCCGACCCCAGCGGCCGGCTGTCTAGGGCATGAACAGGAAAGGGGGCTTCCACCGGCCGAAGGGGAATTCCTAACCTAGAACAAAATTCACGATCAACAAAATTCCCAGCTGCGCCTGAATCTACTAGCGCCTTATGCTGGGAATGAGGTGCCACCTGTGGAAATCTCACAGGTATACACAGGTGACCAACAGAGAGCTCTGGGACCTGTTGTCCCCTCTCCCAGGAGACCCTCCCCAGCACCTAGCAGCAGTGTGCCCTCCACGGCCACAGTTGGTGCAGGGGACGGCCCCCCTCGGGTTCTCTCTCCTCCTCTCCCTAGCGCCAGCACCCCCGAGCTCCATGGGAATCGGCTCGGAGGTGCTGGAGGGCGGAATGGACGACCCCCATTCGAGACGTCCGCGGGTAGCCAGCAGGGTGTCGAGACGGATGGAAATGTCCACCAACTGGTCGAAGGATAGGTTGGTGTCCCTGCAGGCCAGCTCACGACGAACGTCCTCTCGTAGGCTACACCGATAATGGTCGATGAGGGCCCTCTCATTCCACCCCGCATCAGCCGCTAAAGTCCGAACTCCAGGGCGAACTCCTGTGCACTCCTCTTCCCCCCTGTCGGAGGTGGAACAGACGCTCCCCGCCGCCTTCCCCTCAGGTGGATGATCGAACACAGCCCTGAAGCGGCGGGAGAACTCCGCGTAGGTGATGGTGGCGGCGTCTATTCCCCTCCATTCGGCGTTGGCCCCACTCCAACGCCTTGCCGGATAGACAGGAGATGAGGGCGGAGACGCTCTCGTGTCCCGAGGGCGCCGGGTGTATGGTGGCAAGTAGAGTTCCACCTGCAGGAGGAACCCCTGACACCCGGCTGCAGTACCATCATATGCCCTCGGGAACGAGAGCCGAATGCCACTGGGTTCCGGTGCTGGGGAGAGGAGGACTGGCCGATGGTGATGGTAAGGTGTGCGACGGCGTGGGCACCTCTCCAGTAACCAAACGGCGCAGAGTGTTGGACACCTCGTTCATGGCGGCCCCAAGTTGCCGGATCATGGTGTCTTGATTGCTGATTCGATCTTCCAGCGACTTGGGTGCCGCCGCTGCTCCTGCTGACTCCATTAGGTGTGTTATTCTGTCAAGGGCTGATGTAAATGTGGTGTGGGAGTCAGGCGCAGGACACCGAAGCTTAGTCCAACAGACTTTACTAGTGAAACACTAGGCAAAATACAATAAACGGCCTCAACACAAAACAGAGGCGAGCGATTACGCAAACTGTGCATAAACAACAAAACAACAAACATAGAGAAACACGCAGCACTAACAGACAGGCGTATCAATAACACACAAACTAACCAACACAAAGCAGGCAACTTATAGGACACATAATCAGACACAAACGGACACAGGTGCAATAGACAGACAAAACCAATCAAACATCGAAACATCTAACGGTGGTAGCTAGTACTCGGGGACGGCGAACGCCGAAGCCTGCCCGAGCAAGGAGGAGGAGCAGTCTCGGCAGAATCCGTGACACCATGCTGTTCCATAAGGTGTAGTTTTTCTGGTTTTTAAATCTGATATTACTACTTGACTGAGTTACATGATATGAACAAGATTTCAGTGTAATCATCGCTCTATGTAGTACTGCGTGTTTCCCATAGTCTGTTCTGGACTTGGGTATTGTGAGAGACCTCTGGTGGCATGTCTTGTGGGGAATGTTTGGGTGTCTGAGCTGTGAACTAGTCGCTTAACCAGACAGCTCTGTGATTTCAACATGTCAATAACTCTCACAAAGACAAGCAGTGATGCAGTTAATCTCTCCTCCACTTTGAGCTAGGAGAGATTGGCACTACAAAATATGGCACAAGACCATATGACTGGACATTAGTCCAGGTGCGATAAAACTAGGGACTGTATGACTTGTTTTCTTCATAGCGCTGTCAGGAAAGCAGAGCATCGATTTATTACAGACAGACCTATCCCCATCTTAGCTACCATTGCATCAATATGTATTGACAATGGAAATTTACAATCCAGGATTACACCAAGCAGTTTAGTCTCCTCAACTTTCTACATTTCCACATTAATCATCACAAGATTTAGTTATAATTATAATACGCCATTTAGCAGACACTTTTATCCAAAGCGACTTAGAGTCATGCGTGCATACATTTTTGTGTATGGGAGGTCCCGGGGATCAAACCCACTACCTTGGCGTTACAAGCGCCGTGCTCTACCAGCTGAGCTACAGAGGTTTAGGGTTTTTCCCAAATAGAATGCTTTTAGTTTTTGAAGATATTTAGTACTATCTGATTACTTGCCACCCATTCTAAAACTGACTGCAGCTCTTTGTTAAGCGTTGCAGTGATTTCACTTGCTGTGGTATCTGACGTGTATAATGTTGAGTCATCGCAATACATAGATACACAGGCTTTACTCAACGCCAGTGGCAGGTCATTAGTAAAGGTTGAAAAAAATAAGGGGCTTAAAAACTGCCCTGGGAAATGTCCGACTTTACCTGGATTATGTTGGAGAGGCTTCCATTAAAGAACACCCTGTGTGTTCTGTTAGACAGGTAACTCTTATCCACAATATAGCAGGGGGTTTAAAGCCATAACACATACGTTTTTGCAGCAGCAGATTATGATCGATAATATCAAAAGCTGCACTGAAGTCTAACAAAACAACTTTCGCTTCCCTCCAGGCCTGAGGGCACACACTTTCCTGTAGCTTAAATTAAAGAGATGGCAATTAGTTAGTAGAGCTAATTAGAGATAAAGAGGAGATAGAGAATCAGAGAGTAGAGAGTATATACAATAGGTAGTAGAGGTAGTTAGATATAAAGTTGTGTGTTTGTGTGTGTAATTGAGAGAAGTTCTTGTAAATGGCACCTGATTGACTTCGTAGTACACTATTTTTTACCAAGGCACGTAAGGAAAAAATGAGTGAACTATGTATGAAATAGGGTGCCATTTAAAATGTACACACCTGTGTTTCCTGTTTCATCAAATGCATTGTTGACACAGTCACTCTGTTCTCATTGACAGTAAAGCAGGTTTGAAGTTTGTTATTCAAACATAGACTCTGAGAACAACAAGGTTAACTTCTGTTAGCAGAATTATTTTCTAAATCTGTGCATTCATATGCACGTCACTAAAGTTAAATTATGAGCTATAGTAGAATGTCAAGAATTATACATGAATGAAAACTTGAGTTATTGTTTTGTTCATGACAAAACATTAATTATATTTTTTATTTACATGATTTTTATTAGAATGTTAAAAGTAATTCAGAACTAATAAGTACATTCCCCTAAAATAGCTGTTTGATACAACAGGTAGTATTTGATTTATTCAGGATCCCTATTAGTTCCTGCCAAGGCAGCAGCTACTCTTCCTGGGGTCCAATCATGATTCCACAATTACATACAAAGAAACAGTGCATAACACAACATATTATTAATCACCACCCTACCACAATAAATATACAATACAACACATTATTACACTTGTTATTATGTCTCTTCATGGTGTTGTGGGAACAAGGAAATTTAGTAGATAGGTAATTCTTGGTGCCACAGAGTCTGGTTTCCAGTATGTCAAGGAAGCTTACTGGTGTTTATCGTAGAATGATTGATAGATGGGATATACTGACTTGGGGTAAAAGGTAATACCATCAAAGAAGGGAGTGCTAACAGATGTTGTGGAAGCAAGATGTAACAGGGACTATAAGAAGAGAGATATTTTCTTTGTCTAGTAGTTCGGATGACAAGAGGTGAAGCACATGCCTTTTGTTAGACAAACCCGGTACCGAATCTATTAAATATTTGTATCAACTCTAAATATAATTGTTTAAGTATATTCTTGCATCCTGAATTACTTGACACCCGAGAAACTCTACCACAACATACAGTGCATTCGGAAAGTATTCAGACCCCTTGACTTTTTCCACATTTTGTTATGTTACAGCCTTATTCTACAATTGATTAAATAAATGGTTTTCCTCATTAAACTACACATTCTACCCCAGAATGACAAAACGAAAACAGGTTTTTAGAAATAGTTACATATGCATTACAAATAAAAAACGTAAATACCTTATTTACATAAGTATTCAGACCCTTTGCTATGAGACTCCAAAATTGATCTGAGGTGCATCCTGTTTCCATTGATCATCCTTGAGATGTTTCTACAACTTCATTGGAGTCCACCTGTGGTAAATTCAATTGATTGGACATGATTTGAAAAGGCACACACCTGTCTACATAAGGTCCCACAGTTGACTGGGCATGTCAGAGCAAGCCATGAGGTCGAAGGAATTGTCCGTAGAGCTCAGAGACAGGATTGTGTAGAGGCACAGATCTGGGGAAGGGTACCAAAAACTATCTGCAGCATTGAAGGTCCCCAAGAACATAGTGGCCTCCATCGTTCTTAAATGGAAGAAGTTTGGAACCACCAAGACTTTTCCTAGAGCTGGCTGCCCAACCAAACTGAGCAATCGGGGGAGAAGGGCCTTGGTCAGGGAGGTGACCAAGACCCCGATGGTCACTCTGACAGAGCTCCAGAGTTATTCTGTGGAGATGGTAGAACCTTCCAGAAGCACAACAATATCTGCAGCACTCCACCGATCAGGCCTTTATGGTAGAGTTGCCAGACGGAAGCCACTCCTCAGTTAAAGGCACATGACAGCCCGCTTGGAGTTTGCCAAAAAGCACCTAAAGGACTATCAGACCATGAAAAAATAGATTATCTGGTCTGATGAAACCAAGATTAAACTCTTTGGCCTGAATGCCAAGCGTCACGTCTGGAGGAAACCTGGCACCATCTCTACGGTGAAGCATGATTGTGGCAGCATCATGTTGTGGGGATGTTTTTCAGCGGCTGGGACTGGGAGACTAGTCCGGACTGAAGGAAAGATGAAAGGAGCAAAGTACAGAGAGATCCTTGATGAAAACCTGCTCCAGAACTCCCATTACCTCAGACTAGGGTGAAGGGTCATCTTTCAACAGGACAACTACCCTAAGCACACAGCCAAGACAATGCAGGAGTGGCTTTGGGACAAGTCTCTGAATGTCATTGAGTGGCCCTACCAGAGCCCGGACTTGAACCTGATCGAACATCTCTGGAGAGACCTGAAAATATCTGTGCAGGGACGCTCCCCATCAAACCTGACAGAGATTGAGAGGATCTGCAGAGAAGAATGGGATAAACTCCCCAAATACAGGTGTGCCAAGCTTGTAGCATCATACCCAAGAAGACTTGACGCTGTAATCGCTGCAAAAGGTGCGTCAACAAAGTACAAAGTAAAGGGTCTGAACACTTATGTAAATGTGATATTTACGTTTTAATACATTTGCAAAAATTCATAAAAACCTGTTTTTGCTTTGTCATTATGGGGTATTGTGTTTAGATTGATGAGGGGAAAAAAACAATTTAAGCCATTTTAGAATAAGGCTGTAACTTAACAAAATGTGGAAAAAGTCAAGGGGTCTGAATAATTTCAGAATGCACTGTGTCTACAATACAAAATCAATAATACTGAAAAAAAAACAGTATTCAAATCTAAGTGCGTCTGTTAGCATTTGTGTGTGAATGCGTGTGTGTGTGCCTGTGTGTGTGTCTCTTTACAGTCAGTGCTGTTCCGTAAGGTGTAGTTTTATCGGTTTGTTAAATCTGATTTTACTCCTTGACTGAGTGTCTCTCCCTATAAGTATGCTAAAAGACTGTTGTTAATTTGTTTCCTGTTAAATAAAATGTCATCTGCTCAATCAAAATGTCTCAAGTTTACTAAGGGTTGGTAGCAGGCTGATTGGTCATCTGTTTGAACCATCAACGGATGCTATTCTTGGATAGCGGAATGACTTTTGCTTCCCTCCAGGCCTGAGGGCACACACTTTCCTGTAGCTTAGATTAAAGAGATGGAAAATACTTAGTAGAGCTAATTAGAGATAAAGAGGAGATAGAGAATCAGAGCAGAGAGTAGATACAATAGGTAGTAGAGATAGTTAGAGATAAAGAGGAGATAGAGAATCAGAGCAGAGAGTAGATACAATAGGTAGTAGAGATAGTTAGAGATAAAGAGGAGATAGAGAATCAGAGAGTAGAGAGTAGAAATTCTTATCAAAGGGAAGAGAGAGACTGTAGATTCTTTCAACAAACACTTTATTATAAAATTTGCAAACATGGAGCGGTTAACTATGCACCTCAACAGTTGTGCAGTTAAGGCCCAATGAACAGAGTTGTCTCTCTCCACTTGTAGAAAAAGTACAACCTATTTTGTCTACATGGCAGTTTAGCAGATGGAATCAATCGGTGGGTAACTATATGCTGACACCGGGTATAGTCTGAATGATTAGATCGTGATTCTGCTAATCATGCTATTCTCTATTCTCATCAGCATGTTTGTAACAGGATGTGTCACATACTGTGGTTTCAACCAGTCTTATGACTAGAACAGACAAGGACAGTTTGTATCAGTAGAGAAACACAGAAGAGACAGTTCTCAAAGGTTAATACAGAATAGACAGAGCCTAGTTTGTAATTTTCCACCAAGGTGCATACAATAGTTAGTAGAAATAGTGAGAGATAAAGGTGTGTGTACGTGTGTTTGTGTGTCTGAGCAGTTCTTGTTTTTTGCGTTATAAATGGCACCTCATTCCCTTATTAATGTTGAGTCATCACCATACATAGATACACAGGCTTTACTCAACGCCAGTGGCAGGTCATTAGTAAAGGTTGAAAACATAAGGGGCTTAAAAACTGCCCTGGGAAATGCCCGACTCTACCTGGATTATGTTGGAGAGGCTTCCATTAAAGAACACCCTCTGTGTTCTGTTAGACAGGTAACTCTTATCCACAATATAGCAGGGGGTGTAAAGCCATAACACATACGTTTTTTCAGCAGCAGATTATGATCAATAATGTCAAAAGCTGCACTGAAGTCTAACAAAACAACTCCCACAAGCTTCTTATTATCAATTTCTTCCAGTCAATCATTAGTCATCTGTGTAAGTGCTGTACATGTTGAGGGTCCCTCTCTATAAGCAATTGAAAGTCAGTTGTTAATTTGTTTACTGTGAAATAAATGGTATCTGGTCAAACACCATTTTTTCCAAAGGTTTACTAAGGGTTGGTAGCAGGCTGATTGGTCGGCTGTTTGAACCATCAACGGATGCTTTGCTATTCTTGGATAGCGGAATGACTTTTGCTTCCCACCAGGCCTGAGGGCACACACTTTCCTGTAGCTTAGATTAAAGAGATGGAAAATAGTTAGTAGAGATAGTTAGAGATAAAGAGGAGATAGAGAATCAGAGAGTAGAGAGTAGAAATTCTTATCAAAGGGAAGAGAGAGACTGTAGATTCTTTCAAACAACACCTTATTATAAGATTTGCAAACATGGAGCAGTTAACTATGCACCTCAACAGTTGTGCAGTTAAGGCCCAATGAACAGAGTTGTCTCTCTCCACTTGTAGAAAAAGTACAACCTATTTTGTCTACATGGCAGTTTAGCAGATGTGTGGAATCAATCGGTGGGTAACTATATGCTGACACCGGGTATAGTCTGAATGATTAGATTGTGATTCTGCTAATCATGCTATTCTCTATTCTCATCAGCATGTTTGTAACAGGATGTGTCACATACTGTGGTTTCAACCAGTCTTATGACTAGAACAGACAAGGACAGTTTGTATCAGTAGAGAAACACAGAAGAGACAGTTCTCAAAGGTTAATACAGAATAGAGAGAGCCTAGTTTGTAATTTTCCACCACAGTACATACAATAGATAGTAGAAATAGTGAGAGATAAAGGTGTGTGTACGTGTGTTTGTGTGTCTGAGCAGTTCTTGTTTTTTGCGTTATAAATGGCACCTCATTCCCTTATTAATGGCACCCTGTTTACTTTATAGTGCACTATTTTTGACCAGGGCACATGAGGAAAAAATTTATGAACTATGTAGGAAATAGGGTACCATTTGAGACGACGACCCCTGTGTTTCCTGTTTCATCAAATGCATTGTTGACACAGTCACTCTGTTCTCATTGACAGTAAAGCAGGGTTGAAGTTCGTCATTCAAACATAGACTCTGAGAACAGCAAGGTTAACTTCTGTTCCCAGAAAGGTTAGAATATTTATTTCCTAAATCTCTCCATTCACAAGCACCTCACTAAAGTTAAATTATGATCTATAGTAGAATGTCAAGAATTATACATAAATGAAACATTGAATTATTATTTTATTCATTACAAAAAGTTCTAGTTTTTAAATTTACATTATTTTTATTAGAATGTTCATAGAAATTCAGATCTAATACACCCCCCAATAATAACTGTTAGAGACAACAGCTAGTATTTGTAAATGTATTTATTATGGATCCCCATTAGTTCCTGCCAAGGCAGCAGCTACTCTTTCTGGGGTCACATCATGATAACGCAATTACATACAATAAAACAGTGCATAACAGAATACATTATTACACACTACTCTACCACAATATATTTACAATACAACACATTATTACACACTACTCTACCACAACATATCTACAATACAACACATTATTACACACTACTCTACCACAACATATTGTCACAACTTCCGCGAAGTTGGTGCCTCATCTTTGGCGGGGACGTTCGGTGGTCAGTCGTCACGGCTTTCTAGCTACCACCGATCTACGTTTCTTTTTCCATTTGTTTTGTCTTGATTGTACACACCTGGTTCCCATCACATTATGATTATTTCTCTATTTAATCCTCTGGTTCCCTCATGGTTTTGTGCGTGATTGTTCTTTATTTTGTTTTTATGACTGCTGTGAGCTGGTGTATTTCCCTGCGTGGAAATTAGAATTGTTTCTTTTCGAAAAAAGTTTGTCTGTTACTCAGTTCTGTGTCCTGAGCCTGACTCCGTCCTACCGCTGCACACTGACACCTGACACATATCTACAATACAACACATTATTGCACACTACTCTACCACAATATTCAGTTGAAGTCGGAAGTTTACATACACTTAGGTTGGAGTCATTAAAACTCGTTTTTCAACCACTCCACAAATTTCTTGTTAACAAACTATAGATTTGGCAAGTCGGTAAGGACATCTACTTTGTGCATGACACAAGTAATTTTTCCAACAATTGTTTACAGACAGATTATTTCACTTATAATTCACTGTATCACAATTTCAGTGGGTCAGAAGTTTACATACACTAAGTTGACTGTGCCTTTAAACAGCTTGGAAAATTCCAGAAAATGATGTCATGGCTTTAGAAGCTTTTGATAGGCTAATTGACATCATTTGAGTCAATTGGAGGTGTACCTGTGGATATATTTCAAGGCCTACCTTCAAACTCAGTGCCTCTTTGCTTGACATCATGGGAAAATCAAAAGAAATCAGCCAAGACCTCAGAAGAAAATTTGTAGACCTCCACAAGGCTGGTTCATCCTTGGGAGCAATTTCCAAACGTCTGAAGGTACCATGTTCATCTGTACAAACAATAGTACGCAAGTATAAACACCATGGGACCATGCAGCCGTCATACCGCTCAGGAAGGAGACACGTTCTGTCTCCTAGAGATGAACGTACTTTGGTGCAAAAAGTGCGAATCAATCCCAGAACAACAGCAAACGACCTTGTGAAGATGCTGGAGGAAACAGGTACAAAAGTATCTATATCCACAGTAAAACCAGTCCTATTTCGACATAACCTGAAAGGCCGCTCAGCAAGGAAGAAGCCACTGCTCCAAAACCGCCATAAAAAAGCCAGACGATGGTTTGCAACTGCACATGTGGACAAAGATCGTACTTTTTGGAGAAATGTCCTCTGGTCTGATGAAACAAAAATAGAACTATTTGGCCATAATGACCATCGTTATGTTTGGAGGAAAAAGGGGGCGCTTGCAAGCCGAAGAACACCATCTCAACCGTGAAGCACGGGGGTGGCAGTGTCATGCTGTGGGGGTGCTTTGCTGCAGGAGGGACTGGTGCACTTCACAAAATAGCTGGCATCATGAGGAAAAGGAAAATGATGTGGATATATTGAAGCAACATCTCAAGACATCAGTCAGGAAGTTAAAGCTTGGTCGCAAATGGGTCTTCCAAATGAACAATGACCCCAAGCATACTTCCAAAGTTGTGGCAAAATGGCTTAAGGACATCAATGTCAAGGTATTGGAGTGGCCATCACAAAGCCCTGACCTCAATCCTATAGAAGATTTGTGGGCAGAACTGAAAAAGCGTGTTTGAGCAAGGAGGCCTACAAACCTGACTCCAGTTACACCAGCTCTGTCAGGATGAATGGGCAAAAATTCACCCAACTTATTGTGGGAAGGCTACCTGAAACGTTTGACCCAAGTTAAACAATTTAAAGGCAATGCTACCAAATACTAATTGAGTGTATGTAAACTTCTGACCCACTGGGAATGTGATGAAAGAAATAAAAGCTGAAATAAATCATTCTCTCTACTATTTTTCTGACATTTCACATTCTTAAAATGAAGTGGTGATCCTAACTGACCTAAGACAGGGAATTTTTACTAGGATTAAATGTCAGGAATTGTGAAAAGCTGAGTTTAAATTGGCTAAGGTGTATGTAAACTTCCGACATCAACTGTATCTGCAATCCAAAATGAATAATACAGAAAAATAACATTATTAAAATCTAAGTGTGTGTAGAATATGTGTGTTAGCATTTGTGTGTTAATGTGTGTGTGTGTGTGTGTGTGTGTGTGTGTGTGTGTGTGTGTGTGTGTTTGTGTGTGTGTTTGTGTGTGTGTGTGTGTGTGCCTGATTGTGTCTCTTTATGGTCCATGCTGTTCCATGGTATTTAAATCTGATTTTACTACTTGACTGAGTTACATGATATGAACAAGATTTCCGTGTAATCATCGCTCTATGAAGTACTGTGTGTTTCCCGTAGTCTGAAAGCAGAGCATCGATTTATTACAGACAGACCTATCCCCATCTTAGCTACCATTGCATCAATATGTATTGACAATGGAAATTTACAATCCAGGGTTACACCAAGCAGTTTAGTCTCCTCAACTTTCTACATTTCCACATTATTCATCACAAGATTTAGTTATAATAATAATATGCCATTTAGCAGACCTTTTTATCCAAAGCGACTTACAGTCATACGTGCATAAATTTTTGTGTATGGGTGGTCCTGGGGATTGAACCCACTACCTTGGCGTTACAAGCGCCGTGCTCTACCAGCTGAGATACAGAGGTTTAGGGTTTTTCCCAAATAGAATGCTTTTAGTTTTTGAAGATATTTAGTACTATCTGATTATTTGCCACCCATTCTAAAACTAACTGCAGCTCTTTGTTAAGCGTTGCAGTGATTTCACTTGCTGTGGTAGCTGACGTGTATAATGTTGAGTCATCGCCATACATAGATTCACAGACTTTACTCAACGCTAGTGGCAGGTCATTAGTAAAGATTGAAAAAAATAAGGAGCTTAAAAACTGCCCTGGGAAATGTCCGACTCTACCTGGATTGTGTTGGAGAGGCTTCCATTAAAGAACACCCTGTGTGTTCTGTTAGACAGGTAACTCTTATCCACAATATAGCAGGGGGTTTAAAGCCATAACACATACGTTTTTGCAGCAGCAGATTATGATTGATAATATCAAAAGCTGCACTGAAGTCTAACAAAACAACTTTCGCTTCCCTCCAGGCCTGAGGGCACACACTTTCCTGTAGCTTAAATTAAAGAGATGGCAAGTAGTTAGTAGAGCTAATTAGAGATCAAGAGGAGATTGTGAATCAGAGAGTAGAGTAGATACAATAGGTAGTAGAGATAGTTAGAGATAAAGGTGTGTGTTTGTTTGTGTGTGTAAGTGAGAGAAGTTCTTGTAAATGGCACCTGATTGACTTCGTAGTACACTATTTTTGACCAAGGCACGTAAGGAAAAAATTTGTGTACTATGTTGGAAATAGGGTGCAGTCTGAAACTTACACACCTATGTTTCATAAAATGCATCGTTGACACAGTCACTCTGTTCTCATTGACAGTAAAGCAGGTTTGAAGTTTGTTATTCAAACATAGACTCTAAGAACAGCAAGGTTAACTTCTGTTAGCAGAAAGGTTAGAATCTTTATTTTCTAAATCTGTGCATTCATATGCACGTCACTAAAGTTAAATTATGAGCTATAGTAGAATGTCAATAATTATACATAAATGAAAACTTGAGTTATTGTTTTGTTCATGACAAAATATTAATTATATTTTTTATTTACATTATTTTTATTAGAATGTTAAAAGTAATTCAGAACTAATAAGTACACTCCCCTAAAATAGCTGTTTGATGCAACAGGTAGTATTTGATTTATTCTGGATCCCTATTAGTTCCTGCCAATGCAGCAGCTACTCTTCCTGGGGTCCAATCATGATTCCACAATTACATACAAAGAAACAGTACATAACACAACACATTATTAATCACCACCCTACCACAACAAATATACAATACAACACATTATTACACACTTGTTATGATGTCTCTTCATGGTGTTGTGGGAACAAGGACATTTAGTAGATAGGTAATTCTTGGTGCCACAGAGTCTGGATTCCAGTATGTCAAGGAAGCTTACTGGTGTTTATCTTAGAATGATTGATAGATGGGATATACTGACTTGGGGTAAAAGGTAATACCATCAAAGAAGGGGCTAACAGATGTTGTGGAAGCAATATGTAACAGGGACTATAATAAGAGAGATATTTTCTTTGTCTAGTAGTTCGGATGACAAGAGGCGAAGCACGTGCCTTTTGTTAGACAAACCCGGTACCGAATCTATTAAATATTTGTATCAATTCTCCATACAATTGTTTAAGTATATTCTTGCATCCTGAATTACTTGACACCCGAGAAACTCATCATAACAACACTACTCTACCACAACATACAGTGCATTCGGAAAGTATTCAGACCCCTTGACTTTTTCCACATTTTGTTATGTTACAGACTTATTCTAGAATTGATTAAATACATGGTTTTCCTCATTAAACTACACACACTACCCCATAATGACAAAGCGAAAACAGGTTTTTAGAAATGGTTACATATTCATTACAAATAAAAAACATAAATACCTTATTTACATAAGTATTCAAACCCTTTGCTATGAGACTCGAAATTGATCTGAGGTGCATCCTGTTTCCATTGATCATCCTTGAGATGTTTCTACAACTTCATTGGAGTCCACCTGTGGTAAATTCAATTGATTGGACATGATTTGAAAAGGCACACACCTGTCTATATAAGGTCCCACAGTTGACAGGGCATGTCAGAGCAAGCCATGAGGTCGAAGGAATTGTCCGTAGAGCTCCGAGACAGGATTGTGTAGAGGCACAGATCTGGGGAAGGGTACCAAAAACGGTCTGCAGCATTGAAGGTCCCCAAGGACATAGTGGCCTCCATCGTTCTTAAATGGAAGAAGTTTGGAACCACCAATACTTTTCCTAGAGCTGGCTGCCCAACCAAACTGAGCAATCAGGGGAGAAGGGCCTTGGTCAGGGAGGTGACCAAGACCCTGATGGTCACTCTGACAGAGCTCCAGAGTTATTCTGTGGAGATGGGAGAAACTTCCAGAAGCACAACAATATCTGCAGCACTCCACCGATCAGGCCTTTATGGTAGAGTTGCCAGACGGAAGCCACTCCTCAGTTAAAGGCACATGACAGCACGCTTGGAATTTGCCAAAAAGCACCTAAAGGACTATCAGACCATGAAAAAATAGATTCTCTGGTCTGATGAAACCAAGATTGAACTCTTTGGCCTGAATGCCAAGCGTCACGTCTGGAGGAAACCTGGCACCATCTCTACGGTGAAGCATGGTTGTGGCAGCATCATGCTGTGGGGATGTTTTTCAGCGGCTGGGACTGGGAGACTAGTCCAGACTGAAGGAAAGATTAAAGGAGCAAAGTACAGAGAGATCCTTAAATAAAAACCTGCTCCAGAACTCCCATTACCTCAGACTAGGGTGAAGGGTCATCTTTCAACAGGACAACTACCCTAAGCACACAGCCAAGACAATGCAGGAGTGGCTTCAGGAAAAGTCTCTGAATGTCCTTGAGTGGCCCAGCCAGAGACCGGACTTGAACCTGATCGAACATCTCTGGAGAGACCTGAAAATAGCAGCGCAGTGACGCTGCCCATCAAACCTGACAGAGCTTGAGAGGATTTGTAGAAAATAATGGGATAAACTCCCCAAACACAGGTGTGCCAAGCTTGTAGCATCATACCCAAGAAGACTTGAGGCTGTAATCGCTGCCAAAGGTGCTTCAACAAAGTACTAAGTAAAGGGTCTGAATACTTATGTAAATGTGATATTTACGTTTTAATACATTTGCAAAAATTCATAAAAACCTGTTTTTGCTTTGTCATTATGGGGTATTGTGTTTAGATTGATGAGGGGGGAAACAATTTAAGCCATTTTACATTTTACATTTTGCAGACGCTCTTATCCAGAGCGACTTACAGAAGCAATTAGGGTTAAGTGCCTTGCTCAAGGGCACATCGACAGATTTTTCACCTAGTCGGCTCGGGGATTAGAACCAGCAACCTTTCGGTTACTGACACAACGCTCTTAACCACTAAGCCACCTGCCGCCCCTGATTTTAGAACAAGGCTGTAACGTTACAAAATGTGGAAAAAGTCAAGGGGTCTGAATAATTTCCGAATGCACTGTGTCTACAATACAAAATCAATAATACTGAAAAATAACAGTATTCAAATCTAAGTGTGTCTGTTAGCATTTGTTTGTGAATGCGTGTGTGTGTGTCTCTTTACAGTCAGTGCTGTTCCGTAAGGTGTAGTTTTATCGGTTTGTTAAATCTGATTTTACTCCTTGACTGAGTGTCCATCCCTATAAGTATGCTAAAAGTCTGTTGTTAATTTGTTTCCTGTTAAATAAAATTGTATCTGCTCAATCACAATTTTTCAAGTTTACTAAGGGTTGGTAGCAGGCTGATTGGTCGTTTGTTTTGAACCATCAACGGATGCTTTGCTATTCTTGGACAGCGGAATTATTTTTGCTTCCCACCAGGCCTGAGGGCACACACTTTCCTGTAGCTTAGATTAAAGAGATGGAAAATAGTTAGTAGAGCTAATTAGAGATAAAGAGGAGACAGAGAATCAGAGAGTAGAGAGGAGATACAATAGTTAGTAGAGATAGTTAGAGATAAAGAGGAGATAGAGAATCAGAGAGTAGAGAGTAGATACAATAGGTAGTAGAGGTAGTTAGAGATAAAGCATAGTAGTTTCATAGAAATTCTAATCAAAGGGAAGAGAGAGACTGTAGATTCTTTCAACAAACACTTCATTATAAGATTTGCAAACATGGAGCGTTTAACTATGCATCTCAACAGTTGTGCAGTTAAGGCCCAATGAACAAAGTTGTCTCTCTCCTCTTACAGAAAAAGTACAACCTATTATGTCTACTTGGCAGTTTAGCAGATGGAAACAATCGGTGGGTAACTATATGCTGACACCGGGTATAGTCTGAATGATTAGATCGTGATTCTGCTAATCATGCTATTCTCTGTTCTCATCAGCATGTTTGTAACAGGATGTGTCACGTACTGTGGTTTCAACCAGTCTTATGACTAGAACAGACAAGGACAGTTTGTATCAGTAGAGAAACACAGAAGAGACAGTTCTCAAAGTGTAACGATCCCGGCTGTCTGAGTCGGGGTCTGGTCGTAATCTCCAGTTTCCCGAGGGTTCGGGAACGCTCCGGGGAGCGCTCTGGTTTCCGCACCTGCTTCCTATTAGCAATCTGCACACCTGGGCCTAATCAGCACCTTTCTTAGGCTCTGGCCCAACATCCAGTTCCTGCCGGATCGTTAGCCATGAACAGTAGGTGTACTGTGTATCAGTTCAAGAGTATCTTGCGTGAGTTTTGTTATTTTGTACGTTGAGTTTTGTGTTCTTACCTCCGTTTTTGTTCCACCTGCAGTCACACGTCCGGAACCTTCACTCCACCTCTGCCTGATGGTCGGCGGCTGCCGAGCCATCACTGGACCCAGACTGCACCCCCAACTACTCAACCACGCCGCCCGCTCTGTCCCTGGATTATACTGCACCCTTTTTGTCGTATCTAATAAACCCTCACCTTCGTTCAATCTCTCCTTGTCCTGGTCTGCTTTTGGGTTCTGGCTGAGGGAACTGTGACAGAACGATCCGGCCAATTATGAACCCAGCGGACCTGGACTCTGTTCGCCATGCCATTACCCAGCAGGAGAAGATGTTGGGCCATCACAGCATGGTACTACAGGAGATCGCGTTGTCAGTTCGGAACCTTTCTACCGCCTGACGGAGGTCCAGAACCAACGCCAGTGTCCGGTGGAGGACTCACTACCGGTTTCACCCATCTCGCCTGCCGCTTCTGAAGTTGTGTCCCTCCGTGAGCCCAAGGTCCCGACGCCGGATAAATATGAGGGGGAGCTGGGAAGATGCCGTTCCTTCCTTATGCAGTGTGGATTAGTGTTCGATCTACAGCCCTACTCTTATGCCACTGACAAGGCTAGGATAGCCTTTTTGATTGAGTTGCTGCGTGGTCGAGCGCTGGAGTGGGCTTCAGCCGTTTGGGAACGACAGGATCCCTGCATGGCTTCATACCAGGGGTTCACGGCCGAGATGAGGAAGCTCTTCGACCATTCCGTCCGAGGGAGGGACGCAGCTAGGCGTCTGTTTTCTCTTCACCAAGGAACTCGCAGCGTGGGCCGACTTCGTGATCGAGTTCAAGACGTTGGCTGTGGAGAGTGGGTGGAACGAGGAGTCTTTGCAAGCGGCCTTTTACCAGGGCCTGTCGGAGCAGCTCAAGGATGAGTTGATCTCCTATCCGGAGCCTAGTGACCTGGACAGCTTGGTAGCCTTGTCTATTCGGGTGGATAATCGAGTCCGAGAGCGAAGGAGGGAGAAGCAATGGGGTCCGTCCAATCGATCAGCTTCTCAGTTCCCAGTCGGATCGGGTGGTGGACCAGAACACGTCGATCATTCTCCACCACTAAGGATTAGTAGAGAGGACCTCTCTCCCGATTCTGAACCCATGCAAGTGGGGGCGGCACGGGTTAACCAAGGAGGAGCGTCAACATAGACGTAAGACCAACTGCTGCCTCTACTGTGGTCGCTCGGGACATTACATCTCCACTTGTTCCCGGCGGTCGTCGAACTGCCCGGCTCGCTAAAGTTGGGAGGACTTTTAGCGAGCCAGTTTCAACCTCTCAGTACCTCTGTCAGACCCCGCTTCCCGGCTACCCTTGTGAACAGGAATCAGAGCTTAGCGCTTAACGCTTTTATCGATTCAGGTGCCGATGGAAGCTTTCTTGATGCCGAGTTGGTGGAACAGCTGGGGCTTTCCAAGGAGCAATTGCCGGAAGCCATTGAAGCGACCACTCTGAACGGCAGTAGTCTGGCACGTATCACGATGAGGACTGAACCGGTTAAGATGCGGTTGTCGGGGAATCATTCGGAGATGATTTCATTTTTCATTCTGCCGTCTTCCCATGTTCCTCTGGTCCTTGGATACCCCTGGCTGAAGGAACACAATCCCACGTTCGATTGGGCGACGGGCAAGGTAACGAGTTGGAGCCTTGATTGTCATGCTAACTGTCTCAAGACTGCCTGCCCCCATTCGGTTCCCAGTCAGGTGATTGAGGCTAAACCCCCAGATTTGTCCCTGGTTCCCGAGACATATCACGATTTGGGGGAAGTTTTCAGTAAGCAGAAGGCTCTGTCACTTCCTCCCCACCGACCATATGATTGTGCCATCAACCTGGTTCCTGGAGCTGTCTACCCCAAGGGAAGGTTATACAGTATCTCCCGACCTGAACGTGAGGCGTTGGAGACCTACATCAAGGAGTCCCTAGCTGCTGGTCTCGTTCGTCCCTCGTCATCACCCCTGGGGGCAGGATTCTTCTTTGTGGGAAAGAAGGATGGCTCTCTTCGACCGTGTATTGATTATCGGGGGTTGAATGACATCACGGTCAAGAACAAGTATCCCCTGCCCTTGATGAGTTCTGCCTTCGACTCCTTACAGGGTGCTACGGTGTTCACTAAGCTAGACCTACGCAATGCGTATCACCTGGTCCGGATCAGAGAGGGGGACGAGTGGTTGACGGGTTTCAATACACCGATGGGTCACTTCGAGTATCAGGTGATGCCGTTTGGACTGACCAATGCTCCAGCGGTATTCCAGAGTATGGTGAACGACGTTCCTGAGAGATATGATCGGTCTCTTCGTGTTTGTTTACCTGGATGACATTCTGATCTTCTCGAAGGAACCTTCCGACCACGTCCAGCATGTCCGGCAGGTTCTGCAGCGATTGTTGGAGAATCGTCTGTTCGTGAAGGCCGAGAAGTGCGAGTTTCACGCCCACACTACATCCTTTCTCGGGTACATCATCTCCAGGGGTGAGATTAGGATGGATCAGGAGAAGGTTAGAGCGGTTCTGGAATGGGTCCAGCCCGGTACGAGATTGCAACTCCAGAGATTTTTGGGGTTTGCGAATTTCTACCGCGAGATTCATCCGGGATTACAGCCGTGTGGCCGCTCCATTAACTGCCTTGACTTCCAGTATCAGGACCTTCAAGTGGAATCCGGAGGCGGATCGTGCGTTTCTGGGATTTGAAGAGGCGATTCACCAACGCACCGATTCTCTCTCAACCGGACACGGCCCGTCAGTTCGTCGTTGAAGTGGACGCGTCGGATGTGGGAGTTGGCGCCATCCTGTCGCAGCGATGCTCCACGGACAGTAAACTCCATCCCTGCGCCTACTACTCTCGTCGCCTTTCGCCTGCAGAGAGGAATTACGATGTGGGTAACCGGGAGCTTCTCGCGGTGAAACTTGCCTTGGAGGAGTGGCGCCACTGGTTGGAGGGGCGGAGCAACCGTTTATTGTCTGGACTGACCACAAGAATCTTGCTTACGTGCAATCGGCTAAACGTCTCAACTCCCGTCCAGGCCAGGTGGGCGTTGTTTTTCGGACGATTCAAGTTTGCCCTGACGTTCCGACCTGGATCTAAGAACGGCAAGGCGGACGCCTTGTCCCGGATGTTCTCCAAGACGGAGGAGAGTGGGTCCAAGACCGAGACTATTCTTCCCCGGAACTGCGTCGTGGGAGCAGTGATGTGGAAGATTGAGGAGGAGGTGCTGGCGGCCCTTCGGACTCAGCCCGGTCCCGGTAACGGTCCACCCGGTCGGTTGTTTGTGCCTGAGTCGGTTCGTCCTGCTGTCCTCAAATGGTCCCACGCCAGCAAGATGGCTTGTCACCCCGGCGTGGCTCGGACTATGGCGTTTCTTCGCAGACGTTTTTGGTGGCCTGCCATGGCCGAGGATACTCGGGGTTTTGTTGCTGCCTGTCCAGTGTGTGCGCAGAATAAGAGTACTAATCGGCCCAGCTCTGGACTACTTCATCCCCTTCCTATTCCCCGGCGTCCATGGTCGCATCTGGCCCTGGACTTCGTCACGGGGTTGCCCGCTTCTGAGGGGAACACGGTCGTTCTGACTATCGTGGACAGATTCAGCAAGTTCGCCCACTTTGTGCCTATTGCCAAGCTTCCCTCTGCCTCGGAGACGTCCAAGATCCTGGTTAGGGAGGTTTTCAGGGTCCACGGGTTGCCCAGTGATATCGTTTCCGACCGTGGCCCTCAGTTTACCTCTGCTGTCTGGAAGTCCTTCTGTCTGGCCATTGGAGCTACAGTCAGTCTCACATCTGGTTTTCACCCCCAATCCAATGGTCAGGCGGAGAGAGCCAACCAGAAGATGGAATCCACGCTACGCTGTCTGGTCTCTTCCAACCCCACCTCCTGGGCCTCTCAGTTGCCTTGGGTTGAGTATGCCCACAATACTCTCCCTACATCTGCCACTGGGATGTCTCCCTTCCAGTGCCTGTATGGCTACCAACCTCCCCTGTTCCCTTCTCAGGAGAAGGAGCTCTCAGTGCCTTCTGTTCAGGCCCATATTCGGCGTTGCCACCGGACCTGGCATCGGGCCAGAAAGGCACTCCTTAGAGGTTCGGACCGGTATCAGCTCCAGGCGAATCGTCGCCGGATCCCCGCTCCCACCTATACCATCGGAGATAGGGTTTGGTTGGCCACACGGGATCTTCCGTACGGACTGAGTCTAGGAAGTTGTTACCGAAGTTTATTGGTCCGTTTGTGGTGGAGAAGGTGATCAATCCAGTGGCAGTGCGACTCAGACTACCGAGGACGCTCAGAGTCCATCCCACCTTTCATGTCTCCTGCCTCAAGCCTGTCTTCCTCAGTCCTCTGTTGCCTCCTCCGCCTCCTCCTCCTCCTCCTCGGATGATCGGAGGTGGTCCTGCCTACACGGTGCGTCGCATTATGGATTCCAGACGGCGGGGCCGGGGTTTCCAGTATCTCGTGGACTGGGAGGGGTATGGTCCTGAGGAGAGGAGTTGGATTCCGCGGCGACAGGTCCTAGATGCGGATCTCATCAGGGACTTTACCGCCTCCATCCTGGCGCTCCGGGGAGTCCGCCCGGTGGCGTTCGTCGGAGGGGGGGTACTGTAACGATCCCGGCTGTCTGAGTCGGGGTCTGGTCGTAATCTCCAGTTTCCCGAGGGTTCGGGAACGCTCCGGGAGCGCTCTGGTTTCCGCACCTGCTTCCTATTAGCAATCTGCACACCTGGGCCTAATCAGCACCTTTCTTAGGCTCTGGCCCAACATCCAGTTCCTGCCGGATCGTTAGCCATGAACAGTAGGTGTACTGTGTATCAGTTCAAGAGTATCTTGCGTGAGTTTTGTTATTTTGTACTTTGTTGAGTTTTGTGTTCTTACCTCCGTTTTTGTTCCACCTGCAGTCACACGTCCGGAACCTTCACTCCACCTCTGCCTGATGGTCGGGCGGCTGCCGAGCCATCACTGGACCCAGACTGCACCCCCAACTACTCAACCACGCCGCCCGCTCTGTCCCTGGATTATACTGCACCTTTTTGTCGTATCTAATAAACCCTCACCTTCGTTCAACTCTCCTTGTCCTGGTCTGCTTTTGGGTTCTGGCTGAGGGAACTGTGACACAAAGGTTAATACAGAATAGAGAGAGCCTAGTTTGTAATTTTCCACCACAGTACATACAATAGATAGTAGAAATAGTGAGAGATAAAGGTGTGTGTGTGTTTGTGTGTGTGAGCAGTTCTTGTTTTTGCGTTATAAATGGCACCCCATTCCCTTATTAATGGCACCCTGTTTACGTTATAGTACACTATATTTGACCAGGGCACATGAGGAACAATGAGTGAACTATGTAGGAAATAGGGTACCATTTGAGACGTACACACCTGTGTTTCCTGTTTCATCAAATGCATTGTTGACACTGTCACTCTGTTCTCATCGACAGTAAAGCAGGGTTGAAGTTCGTCAGTCAAACATAGACTCTGAGAACAGCAAGGTTAACTTCTGTTACCAAAAAGGTAAGACTCTTTATTTCCTAAATCTCTCCATTCATATGCACCTCAATAAAGTTAAGTTATGAGTTATAGTAGAATGTCAAGAATGCTATATAATTGAAACATTAAGTTGCTATTTTATTCATTACAAAAAGTTAAAGTTTTTAAATGTATAGTACATTCTTTTTATTAGAATGTTCAAAGGAATTCAGAACTAATAAATTCCCCCAAAATAGCTGTTAGATACAACAGTATTTGTATTTTTTCTGGATCCACATTAGTTCCTGCCAATGCAGCAGCTACTCTTTCTTGGGTCCAATCATGATTACGCAATTACATACAATAAAACAGTGCATAACAGAATACATTATTACACACTACTCTACCACAATATATTTACAATACAACACATTATTACACACTACTCTACCAGAGTGGTGAAAAAGTACCCAATTATCATGCTTGAGTAAAAGTAAAGATACGTTAATAGAAAATGACTCAAGTAAAAATGAAAGTCACCCCGTAAAATACTACTTGAGTAAAATTCTAAAAGTATTTGGTTTTAAATGTACTTAAGTATCAAAACTAAAAGTAAAAGTTTAAATCATTTCAAATTCCTTATATTAGGCAAACCAGATGGCACAATTTTCTTCTTTTTTAAATTTAAGGATAGCCAGGGGCACACTCCAACACTCAGACATAATTTAAAAATGAATAATTTGTGTTTAGTGAGTCTGCCAGATCATAGCCATTAAGGATGACCAGGGATGTTCCCTTGATAGGTGTGTGAATTGGACCATTTTCCTGTCCTGCTAAGCATTCAAAATGTAACAAGTACTTTTGTTTGTCAGGGAAAATGTATGGATTATAAAGTACATTATTTTCTTTAGGAATGTAGTGAAGTAAAAGTAAAAGTTGTCAAAAATAAAATAAAATAAAAGTAAAAACAGATACTAAAAATAACGACTTAAGTAGCACTGTAAAGTATTTTTATTTAAGTACTTTACACCACTGCTCTACCACAACATATCTACAATACAACACATAATTACACACTACTATACCACAACATATCTACAATACAAAATGAATAATACAGAAAAATAACATTATTAAAATCTAAGCGTGTGTAGAGTACGTGTGTTAGCATTTGTGTGTGTGTGTGTGTGTGTGTGTTTGTGCCTGATTGTCTCGTTACAGTCCATGCTGTTCCATAAGGTGAAGTTTTATCTGGTTTTTAAATCTGATTTTACTACTTGACTGAGTTACATGATATGAACAAGATTTCCATGTCATCATCGCTCTATGAAGTACTGTGTGTTTCCCGTAGTCTGTTCTTGACTTGGGTATTGTGAAGAGACCTCTGGTGGCATGTCTTGTGGGGTATGCATGGGTGTCTGAGCTGTGAACAAGTCGCTTAACCAGACAGCTCTGTGATTTCAATATGTCAATAACTCTCACAAAGACAAGCATGTGATGCAATTAATCTCTCCTCTACTTTGAGCTAGGAGAGATTGCCACTACAAAATATGGCACAAGACCATATGACTGGACATTAGTCCAGGTGCGATAAAACTAGGGACTGTATGACTTGTTTTCTTCATAGCGCTGTCAGGAAAGCAGAGCATTGATTTATTACAGACAGACCTATCCCCATCTTAGCTACCATTGCATCAATGTGTTTTGACCATGGACATTTACAATCCAGGG
Source organism: Coregonus clupeaformis (assembly GCF_020615455.1). Lineage (NCBI taxonomy): Eukaryota > Metazoa > Chordata > Actinopteri > Salmoniformes > Salmonidae > Coregonus > Coregonus clupeaformis. The sequence goes on from NC_059209.1 coordinate 5,162,110, forward strand.
TTGATGAGGAAAAAAGGTTACTTAATCCATTTTAGAATAAGGCTGTAACGTAACAAAATGTGGACAATGGGAAGGGGTCTGAATTCTTTCTGAATATGTTTTATTTTATATAAAATATATAGATGTATAAAATATTATATTTCTTGGAACTTTTGAGTCAAGGAAATGTTTCTGTTTTTTGTTCCATTGGTTGTCTGTGTGTGTGTGTGTGTGTGTGTGTGTGTGTGTGTGTGTGTGTGTGTGCGTGTGTGTGCGTGCGTGTGCGTGTGCGTGTCCGTGTCCGTGTTTGTAGGAGCCGGTAGCTGCTTCTGAGAGGGAACAGAAGCCAGCAGGGACAAAGAGTGTCAATGTCAAACTCCCCAGCACCTCTTCTGGAATGTCAGTGGAGACTGAGTATATTAGTCAGATATTTAAACTATGTAGGCATTGGTGAGATTGAATATATGTGTCTACTGGTATGGTGCTGGAGAGATAATACACTTTAAAAGCAGTGGATTTCCCCGTTAACAACTCTATCAGAATGTATAACAGCTCGTTACCTGTTTAAAAGACACCTGGGAGCCAGAAATCTTTCTGATTGAGAGGGGGTCAAATACTTATTTCCCTCATTAAAATGCAAATCAATTTATAACATTTTTGACATGCGTTTTTCTGGATTTTTCTGTTGTTATTCTGTCTCTCACTGTTCAAATAAACCTACCATTAAAATTATAGACTGATCATGTCTTTGTCAGTGGGCAAACGTACAAAATCAGCAGGGGATCAAATACTTTTTTCCCTCACTGTAGAACAGTGAAGTCACCACATCATGTGGTGGTGGTGTAGGGGAACAGAGCAGTGTGTGACTGTTTCCTGTGTCCAGGTTGACCCGGTCTGGAGAGAAGCGTCACCATCTGGAGAGGCAGAGGGAGGAGCATAGGGCACTGGTCATCAAGGTAAGACTAGTAGTCATATAAGAAGGGTGAACAAACCACATATAGAACACAGTAATAAACACACACTGTGAGTGTTAGTGAGAGTGTTAGAGAGTCAGAATATGTGTGAGTGTGAGCAGCCTTCAAATTACACATTTGGGATGTCTCTGTATTGAGTAAAAACATGTATGGGCCTAATAATAAAGACTTCATGTAAACGGTAAATGTACATTTTGAAATCATGAAATGAACACAACCAGTCATGATATTTTCATCTGATTGTCAAACAAATCACTTCAAAAAGTAGCCAAGTTTGTCCACTCCAAAATGATTCCAGCATCCAAACTGCATGTACCTTCTGCTCCCCCTATGTCCACCCACCCTCCTCAACGGACTTCTACTCTGCCCCCCACCTCAATGGAAATTCAATCACTGGTACAGTTGTAAATATGAATATATTATCATCTCTATTACTATTATTATAATATTTTATATTGTTTTGTTTCACTTTGTCCCCGATGGATATCAACACTCTCTAACTGCTGCTCCCTCTATGGACATTTCCCTCTCAACAATCTTTACTCTTCCTCAATGGACATTAACTCTGTCTGACTACTTCTCCCTCTATGGACATTCGTCACCGTAAAGTTGATACGTATATATATATATATATATATATATATATATATATATATATATATATATACATACATAGTATTATTTATATTATTTATAAATCATGATGATGTAATTAGACAACAATATCAGTTGGCACAATAATATTATATTTCTTGGAACTTTTTTGTTAAGTTTCTGTTTTATTTAGTACATTTTTTATTTGTTCCATTGGTTGGCTGTGTGTGTGTGTGTGTGTGTGTGTGTGTGTGTGTGTGTGTGTGTGTGTGTGTGTGTGTGTGTGTCTGTGTGTGTAGGAGCCGGTAGCTGCTTCTAAGAGGAAACAGAAGCCAGCAGGGGCACATAATGCCAATCTCCCCAGCACCTCTTCTGGAATGTGAGTGGACATTCATTATATTTATCAGATATAAAAACTATGTAGGCACTGGTGAGATTTAATATATGAGTCTAATGGTAGGGTGCTGGAGAGATAATACACTTTAAAAGAGGTGAATTACCCCTCTAACATCTCTTCTATACCTCTATTGCATCATCCTCGTGAACTCAGTGAAATGAATGTAGAACAGTGAAGTGACCACAGCATCTGGTGGTGGTGTAGGGGAACAGAGCAGTGTGTGACTGTTTTTTTTTCTTAGGGGGTAGATCAGCTTTAATATTGCAGATAGATTGTAACTTCCATCAATGTAATTGTCTGCTTCACTTCCAATCCCCCATATGTTTTTTCCCCGCAAATATATACAGTGAGGGAAAAAAGTATTTGAACCCATTCTGATTTTGTACGTTTGCCCACTGACAAAGACATGATCAGTCTATAATTTAAAATGGTAGGTTTATTTGAACAGTGAGAGACAGAATAACAACAACAAAATCCAGAAATTCGCATGTCAAAAATTTTATGAGTTGATTTGTTTTTTCATGAGGGAAATAAGTATTTGACCCCTCTGCAAAACATGACTTAGTACTTGGTGGCAAAACCCTTGTTGGCAATCACAGAGGTCAGACGTTTGTTGTAGTTGGCCACCAGGTTTGCACACATCTCAGGAGGGATTCTGTCCCACTCCTCTTTGCAGATCTTCTCCAATTCATTAAGGTTTCAAGGCTGACGTTTGGCAACTCGAACCTTCTGCTCCCTCCACAGATTTTCTATGGGATTAAGGTCTGGAGACTGACTAGGCCACTCCAGGACCTTAATGTGCTTCTTCTTGAGCCACTCCTTTGTTGCCTTGGCCGTGTGTTTTGGGTCATTGTCATGCTGGAATACCCATCCAAGACCCATTTTCAATGCCCTGGCTGAGGGAAGGAGGTTCTCACCTAAGATTTGACGGAACATGGCCCCGTCCATCATCCCTTTGATGCGGTGAAGTTGTCCTGTCCCCTTAGCAGAAAAACACCCCCAAAGCATAATATTTCCACCTCCATGTTTGACGGTGGGGATGGTGTTCTTGGGGTCATAGGCAGCATTCCTGCTCCTCCAAACACGGCGAGTTGAGTTGATGCCAAAGAGCTCGATTTTGATCTCATCTGACCACAACACTTTCAGCCAGTTCTCCTCTGAATCATTCAGATGTTCATTGGCAAACTTCAGACGGGACTGTATGTGTGCTTTCTTGAGCAGGGGGACCTTGCGGGCGCTGCAGGATTTCAGTCCTTCATGGCGTAGTGTGTTACCAATTGTTTTCTTGGTGACTATGGTCCCAGCTGCTTTGAGATCATTGACAAGATCCTCCCGTGTAGTTCTGGGCTGATTCCTTACCGTTCTCATGATCATTGCAACTCCACGTTTGGAATCTGATTAATTGATTGCTTCTGTGGACAGGTGTCTTTTATACAGGTAACAAACTGAGATTAGGAGCACTCCCTTTAAGAGTGTGCTCCTAATCTCAGCTTGTTACCTGTATAAAAGACAGCTGGTGGCCAGAAATCTTTCTGATTGAGAGGGGGTCAAATACTTATTTCCCTCATTAAAATGCAAATCAATTTATAACATTTTTGACATGCGTTTTTCTAGATTCTTATATATACAGTGGCCTGCGAAAGTATTCACCCCCCTTGGCATTTTTCCTATTTTGATGCCTTAAAACATGGAATTAAAATTGATTTTTTTAGGGTTTGTATCATTTGATTTACACAACATGCCTACCACTTTGAAGATGCAAAAAATATATATATATACACATACATACATACACATACAGTGGGGAAAAAAAGTATTTAAAAGTAACAAAGCCTACCATCAGTAACACACTACGCCGCCAGGGACTCAAATCCTGCAGTGCCAGACGTGTCCCCCTGCTTAAGCCAGTACATGTCCAGGCCCGTCTGAAGTTTGCTAGTGTGCATTTGGATGATCCAGAAGAGGATTGGGAGACTTTTTGGTAAAAACTCAACTCGTCGTGTTTGGAGGACAAAGAATGCTGAGTTGCATCCAAAGAACAACATACCTACTGTGAAGCATGGGGGTGGAAACATCATGCTTTGGGTCTGTTTTTCTGCAAAGGGACCAGGACGACTGATCCGTGTAAAGGAAAGAATGAATGGGGCCATGTATCGTGAGATTTTGAGTGAAAACCTCCTTCCAACAGCAAGGGCATTGAAGATGAAACGTGGCTGGGTCTTTCCAGCATGACAATGATCCCAAACACACCGCCCGGCAACGAAGGAGTGGCTTCGTAAGAAGCATTTCAAGGTCCTGGAGTGGCCTAGCCAGTCTCCAGATCTCAACCCCATAGAAAATATTTGGAGGGAGTTGAAAGTCCGTGTTGCCCAGCGACAGCCCCAAAACATCACTGCTCTAGAGGACATCTGCATGGAGGAATGGGCCAAAATACCAGCAACAGTGTGTGAAAACCTTGTGAAGACTTACAGAAAACATTTGACCTGTGTCATTGCCAACAAAGGGTATATAACAAAGTATTGAGAAACTTTTGTTATTGACCAAATACTTATTTTCCACCATAATTTGCAAATAAATTCATTAAAAATCCTACAATGTGATTTTCTGGAGAAAGAAAATCTCATTTTGTCTGTCATAGTTGACATGTACCTATGATGAAAATTACAGGCCTCTCTCATCTTTTTAAGTGGTAGAACTTGCACAATTGGTGGCTGACTAAATACTTTTTTTCCCCACTGTACATACACACATACATACATACATACATACATACATACATACATACATACATACATACATACATACACACATACAGTGGGGAGAACAAGTATTTGATACACTGCCGATTTTGAAGGTTTTCCTACTTACAAAGCATGTAGAGGTCTGTAATTTTTATCATAGGTACACTTCAACTGTGAGAGACGGAATCTAAAACAAAAAATCCAGAAAATCACATTGTATGATTTTTAAGTAATTAATTTGCATTTATTGCATGACATAAGTATTTGATACATCAGAAAAGCAGAACTTAATATTTGGTACAGAAACCTTTGTTTGCAATTACAGAGATCATACGTTTCCTGTAGGTCTTGACCAGGTTTGCACACACTGCAGCAGGGATTTTGGCCCACTCCTCCATACAGACCTTCTCCAGATCCTTCAGGTTTCGGGGCTGTCGCTGGGCAATACGGACTTTCAGCTCCCTCCAAAGATTTTCTATTGGGTTCAGGTCTGGAGACTGGCTAGGCCACTCCAGGACCTTGAGATGCTTCACGGAGCCCCTCCTTAGTTGCTCTGGCTGTGTGTTTCGGGGTCGTTGTCATGCTGGAAGACCCAGCCACGACCCATCTTCAATGCTCTTACTGAGGGAAGGAGGTTGTTGGCCAAGAACTCGCGATACATGGCCCCATCCATCCTCCCCTCAATACGGTGCAGTCGTCCTGTCCCCTTTGCAGAAAAGCATCCCCAAAGAATGATGTTTCCACCTCCATGCTTCACGGTTGGGATGGTGTTCTTGGGGTTGTACTCATCCTTTTTCTTCCTCCAAACACGGCCTAGTGAAGTTTAGACCAAAAAGCTCTATTTTTGTCTCATCAGACCACATGATCTTCTCCCATTCCTCCTCTGGATCATCCAGATGGTCATTGGCAAACTTCAGACGGGCCTGGACATGCGCTGGCTTGAGCAGGGGTACCTTGCGTGCGCTGCAGGATTTTAATCCATGACGGCGTAGTGTGTTACTAATGGTTTTCTTTGAGACTGTGGTCCCAGCTCTCTTCAGGTCATTGACCAGGTCCTGCTGTGTAGTTCTGGGCTGATCCCTCACCTTCCTCATGATCATTGATGCCCCACGAGGTGAGATCTTGCATGGAGCCCCAGACCGAGGGTGATTGACCGTCATCTTGAACTTCTTCCATTTTCTAATAATTGCGCCAACAGTTGTTGCATTCTCACCAAGCTGCTTGCCTATTGTCCTGTAGCCCATCCCAGCCTTGTGCAGGTCTACAATTTTATCCCTGATGTCCTTACACAGCTCTCTGGTCTTGGCCATTGTGGAGAGGTTGGAGTCTGTTTGATTGAGTGTGTGGACAGGTGTCTTTTATACAGGTAACGAGTTCAAACAGGTGCAGTTAATACAGGTAATGAGTGGAGAACAGGAGGGCTTCTTTAAGAAAAACTAACAGGTCTGTGAGCCGGAATTCTTACTGGTTGGTAGGTGATCAAATACTTATGTCATGCAATAAAATGCAGATTAATTACTGGATTTTTGTTTCAGATTCCGTCTCTCACAGTTGAAGTGTACCTATGATAAAAATTACAGACCTCTACATGCTTTGTAAGTAGGAAAACCTGCAAAATCGGCAGTGTATCAAATACTTGTTCTCCCCACTGTACATACACATACATATCCCTTAAAAATATATATATATTCCCCTTTATTACTTTCCAACCCCACCACCCTTTCCCTACTTGGAGTAAACTAGTGAACAACAATGCTTAGGCCTCTACTTCCAGCTTATACCTACTATCTACATTTTATGGACACAGTCAATTTTACAATAATTATATATATATATTTTATTTTTTTTCTCCTGAACTTCCTCTACTCTCAACCTCTCCGATCATTTTCATGATGTCCATCCGGTTTGCTTCTATATGCCATATCTTTCTAACTGTGCTCTTTCACAAAAGCTCCCAACCTACAACCTATATACTTATTATGGACATAGTATGCTTACATTATTAGTTATCTTGTTATTAGTTGTTATTAGTCCCATCCTTCAATTCCATTCAACACCTCCCATCTATCTTTTAACACCATCCATATAGGATTTCTATTTGCCATATATATTTCAACTGTACTGTGATGTCTTACAAAAGTTCTGAGCCTTTCTATTCTCATTGTTTCTACAGATTGTGAATTGAAAATAAACATTTTTGCTAAAAGTATTATTATGTTATTGATCGATTGACTATTACTTTTCAGATCACCCAGTAATGCTATCTGCAAGGTTAGCTCCAGGTAAATATTGCAATCCTTTATCCATTCCTGGACCTGTGTCCAAAAACAAGCTACAAATGGACAGTACCAAAACAAATGATCTAATGATTCTGTCTCTTCGTAGCAAAATCTGCAGAGCTGGGTAGATTGTATCCCCCATATAAATAACATTCTATTGGTAGCAAGAATTTTATATAATAATTTAAATTGAAAGATTCTATGTTTTGAATCCGGTGTCGTTTTGCATATCAGTTCATAAACACTATGCCATGGGATCGGTACGTCAAAAATCTCTTCCCAACTATTTTGCAATCTATATGGAACGGCTGTCAATCCTTTGGTCCTTAAATGAAACTGATACACGTTTTTATTTATCACAGTTTTCCTTAACCAATTATGTTCTTTAATGCAAGGCCGACAGACAAGTTCCTTACTTTCTCCCCCTTCCACTTTCCTCTTCCATTTTTGCGGTAAGGCTGCAATTATTTGGTTGTAATTTTGGGTAGAGCAGACATTTCCATATGTTTTTGTTAGCTGCATGTGCGACATAACTCCACCAGTCCTGCCTATGATATCATTTACAGAGATTATACCTTTTTAAAACATTTTGTCAAAAAAAAAAGTTTTTTTGTCAATTAGTATATTTGAGTTTAACCACAATATTTGTTGCATTATTTGTTCTGTCGTTTCTGGAGGATTTAATTGAAATTGCAACCAACTTTCTATGGCTTGTTTTAGAAATAGTGATATTTGGGAGATTATTTCCTTTTCATATAACTTAAAGTGAGAGGTTGTAATCTGAATAAAGGGAAAAAAGCCATTCTTGAACAATGGGTGAGACAATCTTACTAATTTGCTAGAGAACCAGTTCGGATTTAAGTATAACTTTTGTATGACTGAAACTTTTAGTGATAGGTCTAATGCTTTAATATTTAATAATTTCTGTCCTCCGAATTCATATTCATTATATAAATAGGCCTGTTTAATTTTGTCTGGCTTGCCGTTCCAAATAAAATGGAATCTTTTTTTCTCATATAATTAAAAAAACTGTTTGTGACTGTTTCCTGTGTTCAGGTTGACCCGGTCTGGAGAGAAGCGTCGCCGTCTGGAGAGGCAGAGGGAGGAGCCTAGGGCACTGGGCATCAAGGTAAGACTAGTGTCACTTCAGAAGGGTCAAATGTCATTGTGAACTAACCACGTGTGTGTGTGTGTGTGTGTGTGTGTGTGTGTGTGTGTGTGTGTGTGTGTGTGTGTGTGTGTGTGTGTGTGTGTGTGTGTGTGTGTGTGTGTGTGTGTGCGTGTGTGCGTGTGTTCATGTTCTTTATTTTATATCAGTAGCCAGTATTTCTATTTTCTTCCTTATATCTGATCATCTTTGTTATTTTAGAGACCCTTCATGTTGGATGTTCCAGTTCTGCTGCTGACCACTCTGGAGGAGCTCACTGAAGAACAGCTGAAGACATTTCAGTCTAACCTGACTAGTGTCCAGCTGCCTGGCTTTCCTCCCATCCCAGAGAGCCAGCTGGAGAACACTGACAGACAGGACACAGTGGATCAGATGGTGAAGACATACGGCCCTGAGAGAGTTGTGGAGATCACACTGAGGATCCTGAGGAAGATGAATCTGCATGATCTCGCTAAGAAGTTACAGAGAGATCACAGAGGTAATAAAGCAAGACCAATTAATCTGTTCTTTAAAAGTTAACTTCCTTGTTTATACATTGAGTGAGTGAATCATAATCTTTCCTTCACACTAAGAGAACAACAACTTGATGACAAATTTGAAAATATAATGTCTGCAAATGTTGCAACATCATGGACAACTGTAGAAAAAATATGGACTGTTAAAATATCATAATTGTACAGCTAAATAATTTTTAAGCCTTGAGATAATTGAGACATTGATTGTGTGTGTGCCATTCAGAGTGTGAATGGGCAATACAAAATATTGAAGTGCCTTTGAACGAGGTATGGTAGTAGGTGCCAGGCACACCGGTTTGAGTCAAGAACTGAGGGCAAAGGGGGGGAGGGGTGCAACTCAACATTAGTAAGGTGTTCTCTCTCTCTCTCTCCTACAGGAAAGAAAAGAGAAAGAAGTGAGTCACCACTGACCTCACCTTCTCTCATGCCATCCTGGCCTGATCTAGCTTCTGGTTACAAAGAGACTGAGGAGGATTGGGTATTATTTCTCTCTTTCTCTCTCAGTGCATGCTGGGAGAGAAAGAGTGAGTTTTTTTTGGGAGTTTGAGTATTTGGTGTGGAGGCCTCTGTCCTAAATTATTTCTTGAATTCTTTCCTTGGTCTTTTCTTTCAAAAAATATATATGGTGGAGGGTTAATGCACTGTTTGTTGTAGTGGTACTCACTGTTTATTTTTTCAAAGTTAGAGAGGAAGAGGACAGAGGTTTAGTTTCCTGGGGTTTTGAACGGTGTGGTGTGAGCGATGGCTTCGCAGCCTAGCGGCCTAGCGGCCTAGCGGCCTAGCGGCCTAGCAGCCTAGCGGCCTAGCAGCCTAGCAGCCTAGCAGCCTAGCGCGGAGGAGACGCTGTCGTTACGGCATGGATTCAGGGGTGTTCCCGATAATGGAATTAAGGTGGAGGAGGTTCTGCTCGCGGTCGGCGAACAGGTAGGAGCTGAATTTATACATCCCGTGTCCAGAATGAACAAAGCAGTGGTTGTGTTCATGAAAAGAGCAAATTTGTTGGGTAGGCTCATTTCTAGTGGAATATTGGTAAGGTGTGTGTTGGTGCCAATTTCTCCTCTTTCTACCCATTCGACCAGGGTGGTAGTTGCACATTTGCCTCTGTTTATTACGGATGATCAAATCAGGAAGGAGTTGAGTCGTTTTGGGAAGTTTGCTAGTGGTTTTCGTGTACTGTCGGCAGGTTTTCAGACAGATGCCGTCAAGCACGTTGTTTCATTCCGGAGGCAAGTGTTCATGTTTCTGAATAACAATGAGCAACAGTTAAATGTGCATTTTAAAGTGAGGCATGGGGAGGGGCTCTACACAGGTTTTGCCAGCACAGATCGTCTACGGTGCTTTGAGTGTGGGGATTTGGGGCATAAGAGCTTTGCGTGCCCACATAAAGGCCGTAGACAAGGTGAGGGTTCAAGCACCAGTGGGGGAAATCGAGGTCAATGTGCAGGGGGCCATGAGAAGCAGGCAGCAGAGGCTGGGCCTAGTCATGCGACAGATGGTGGGTTAGATGAGGCTGGGCCTAGTCATGCGACAGATGGTAGTGTAGCTAAGGATGGGCCAAGTCATGCTACAGATGGTGGGTTAGATGAGGCTGGGCCTAGTCATGCTATAGATGGTATAGATGAGGCTGGGTGTAGTCATGTTATGGATGGTGGTGTAGCTGAGACTGGGTCTAGTCATGTCATGGATGGTGGTGTAGATGAGGCTGGGTCTAGTCATGCTATGCTAGTGGATGAGGAGAGTATAGTGGGGAAGGGGAAGCGACTAGGGGGGGTGGAGGAGGGTGTCAAGCGGAAGAGGAAAAAGGGGGAGAAGAAAGGAGGTGGGGGGGCAGAGGCTGGTGTGGTGAAAGGCACCAAGGAACCTTTGCCTGGTGCTGGGGGGGGGAGGCCCCGACTAGAGAGGAAGGGCAGGTGGTCAGGTTGGGAGATGGAGTTGAGGAGGAGGAAGGTGAGTCTGAGGAAGAAGACGATGAGGCAGACTTCTTTTCAGACTCCTCCTCAATGGGTCCAGAGCTGACAGCCAGTCAGTCAGAGGGGTCAAAGTACACGGTGAGGGAACTGTCAAGGTTCCTGAATGAGACTAAGGGGGAAAAAGTTAATCTTGAGGCTTTTTTTTGCGATCTGGGAAAGTTTGTAAGATCTGTACGACATGCTATGAAAAATGAGGGGCATGGTGTCCTCTCACCCAGGAAACGGTTTAGGTTGAGGAAGTGGGTCAACAACCGTGCCTAAAGGTCTACCTTCAGACACTGTTTAGATGAACGTTTTTCTTTCTGGCACTGAGGCTTTTTGAGCTTTGCTATTGGTCTCTTTCTTTGCTGGCTTTTCTCCCACTTCTTATAGAGACTCTTTGGGTAGGATCGCTAAATATTAATGGCGCCAGAGATGCGGGAAAGAGGATTGTGTTGGGTGAATATGTAAAACAAAAAATAGTACAGGTGCTGTTTCTGCAGGAGACGCATAGCGATGTGGTGAATTAAGTTGATTGGGGGCTCTAGTGGAAAGGGGCAGGTGTGCTGAGCCATGGGACAAATGTTAGTGCAGGGGTGGCAGTCCTTTTTGTACCGGGTCTGTCTGTAATAATGTGCTCCTCAAAAGCGGTGTGTAGGAGTAGACTGCTTGTAGTAAAAGCAGAAATTAACAACAGGGGTTTTGTCTTTATAAATGTGTATGTGCCTAACACAGGGAGAGAGAGGGGGCTTCTATTTGGGTGTCTTAGACAGGAACTCTCACAGGTAACGCCTGAGGAGACGCTGGTGGTCGGCGGGGACTGGAACTGTACAATGGATTTTACGAAAGACAGAAATGGGGAGGAGCCTCATTCAGGTTCAGTGGGGGTGTTAAGGGACATCATTAATCAGTTTGACCTAGTGGATGTTTGGAGAACTAGACATCCCAACACAAGACAGTATACATGGGCGAAGGTCTTTGGGGCAAGGGTGAGTGCAGCCAGGCTTGATCGATTGTACATGTCCAGGAATCAGAGCAATAGGCTTTTGGGCGCTACCATTCTCTGTCTATTTCACCAGGTCCTCTGCAGGCATCCTATTGGAAGTTTAATGTAAAGCTCTTACAAAATTATTTAAAATAGTTTTTTGGGGGGTGGAGGGGTGAGGTTTTTAATGAAATGAGGATGTACCATTAAAGAAAGACAAAAAGTGAAGTCTCTCTCTCTCTCTCTCTCTCTCTCTCTCTCTCTCTCTCTCCCTCGCTGTTGAACTGTCCTCCCATCCTAGACATCCCACTGGAGATGGCTAACAGTCTCAACACAGAGGTAGCTGTGAACACCCAGGAGAACACCCAGAGGATGGACGAGGAGTTGGGAAGAGAAAGGGGTAACAGCTATACAGCTAATATATTAATTTGGAACAATGATGAAGTTGAAGTTGTATAGAAAAACATGATGATTGATCTATATTTGGTTCTCTTAGATTCTCCTCTCTTCCTGGAACACCATCACATGGTAAGACCCTCATCATGAAGAGAGAAAGACTGAAAGAGAGAACATTTTAATTTAAAAACTATTCTTCACACTATTGGTTGAATTACAGTATCTATTATTTCTACATTTTAGAGTTCTCCAGATGAATTTACACCTGAAATCCATGATCAGGACAACAGGAGAGAATACCAGTAACTTAATATATTTAATGTTTCTTATTGGTAGTTTGTATAAAAGAAGGAAAATACCTTAAATCCAGGAAATCTCACAAAATGAAATCCTTCATTTTTTGCTCTAGATTCCTGTGCCCCCGTGCAGGTCTGTTCCAGTGCAGTATAACAGGCCTGGTGTTTAGGATGGAGGGAGAGGGAGAGGTGCTCTATAGGACAGTCCCCTGGAACAGGAGGCTTCTAGCCCAGAGAGGCAAGAGACCTGCAGGACCCCTGTTCAAGTTGACATGCCTTAATGGGTCTGTCTGTCAACTACGCCTCCCACACTGTGAGATCTACCCTGGTAACTACACAGTTAGTTAGAAAAGTGAGAGTAGCGTTATCTATCTCTTGTTACTTTCTAACCAACAATGCTATTTTATTTTTCTTTCCCAGGCGATGGATGTGACTTCCTGTCTGTAGCCCATGTGACTGATGACATAATTGAATTTCTCGATCCTCATGAGATAACAGAAACACACATCATCATAAACATCACTGGATTCTGTGATTATGGCCTCACCAAGAATAAGGATGCTCCTGTCTTCCCTATCAAAGCACTTGTGTTGTTGTTCTACCGACCATCAGATGACCCTGAACTGGAATCTGTACTGCATGTGTTGCTGCTGCCTCGGAACGTTGTCCTAATGAAGGTGACTACTGTAATGCCATGACTGACATTTTACTTGGTGTCCTATCAGTCATTTGAAATGACCATTCTGAATCCTAGTTTTTGTTATTGTGAAGATATTTTTCTCTCAACAAGATCATCTACTCCTCTACTCTAGGTGCAAGAGGAGAGGGCGGAGGAATGGCTTGAGAGAAACCTTCATTGAAACAACCTCTGACTGTGAACTGACCCCTGATCAGACTTACAGCCTCTCCACTGATGGGTATCATCAGGTGACACCTAAGGTAGTGATGGTTAATAGTTCAACATCCACTGAATAACAGGAAAAAGGGCTTGATTCAATCAGATCCGCATTAACATCTGCATAGCAGTTTCATTGTTTTTATTTAGGTGATGTCGGAGGTGTAAATGCGTTAGAGCTGTCAAGTCAGCAAACGGCTCCCGTCGTTATACCTTTCGTGGATATTGCCATTAGATGCACTGAGTGGCGTTAGTAATAATCCCATGTAGCGTTGTTACAAATTGGAACAGTGGAACGTGTGTTGTAATCTACACCTTGATTAGGCTGATACAGGTGTGTTATGTTTCACTATATTGGATCACTCCAATGTATTGTTATCACTCCGCGGTGGAGGGATACATCCGAGGTGAGGATTTACAGATTTGCTCCCGCGTACACCTGTGTCACGGCTGGGGTCCGCCCCTATATATAGACCCCATGGCCGAGACACACGTTCTCTTTCATTTTCTCGGCGGACGTCCGTATGGTTTGAGGTACAAACTTTCTGAAGTTCGCTTGATAAGTCACTGTTAAGTGTAATATCTTGCGTGGAAGTTACTCACTGGCTGTTTGCAGCCTGGACCAGATGGCCACATGGCCAGCCCCTCTTGAGTGTCCACTCGCTGCGTGCGGTTGATCTGTATCTTCCGCCCGTGGTTTGTCGTACTTGTGTTTCGTTAGCGTTACACTACGACTCCGTGGTGCATCCATTAGTATGGTGGCTCTTGCTGCACAAACTGTAATTTACCTTCCACAACTTGCCAACTGGCTTGTTCTATGTGTGTGTTGTGAATTGCTTTAACATGGTTCTTTGCTAATTACCCTGCAGGGTTTTTTCTTGTTCTTTCCCCTGCAGAATGTAAGAGTATCGTGGTGGGCTTCCACTACGTTGAGACATTTACTTTGGAGTTCCTTCATGGAGATACTCCATCATATGGTGCTGTTTTTACTGCTTGGATATTAAACCGGCTAGGTAATATTGCAGTTGGCGTAACACTAAAACAAATAAATCAAATCCATTACCTGGTTGCTGTTTTTTTGTCTGCCTGTTTTTCCCACACAGGTCTTCCCCGGTTTTTTGCAGAGGTACTGGGTAATTTATCCCTTACTGGGTTCCTATTCCTCCAAGCGGGTCACGACATAAGCTCTCCCAGGGCGTCGTGGCCTTGTTGGCTTGGCTGAGCTTATGGCTTCCCTTTGTGACAGGTGTGATAGTGGCATCCCCCCTGGGGATCCGCATACCTCGTGTATGCACTGCCTGGGTTTGAGCCACGTGGAGAGGAGCACCCTACTGGATGCCTGTGTTGAGTGGTGTTCTCAGAACGCCAGCGCCTGGCGCGATTGGAGGCCATGCGCGAGTGGGTGGGCCGAGCTGGGGACGAGCTCCCTCCCTCAGGAGTGGTGCGCCAGAGAGCTGTTAGGCCCTCTACTGGGCCCAGTACCCCTCCCAGGAAGCATGGCCGGAGCCACCACAGGCAGAGCCCATCTGCTGCCCGTCCTGGACGGGGGCAGGAGTCGGACCGCTGGGACCACCTTGAACTGAGGTCTCATGCCCTGCGTCAGGAGGTTGATAGCTTCAGTGGCGACTACAGCTGTTCCCTGTTGGCCAGTGATAGGCTGTTCCTGGGGGACGATGCTGGTACTGTTCACTGCTGTGATCGGTGCTACCAGGCTGACAGGCCATCAGAAGCCGGCAGCGGTGCTTCATCGCCCCCAGCAGCTCAAGAGGCTATGAGGAGCCTACTCACTCGTGTAACCACTGAACTGGACATCAAATAGGTGGACAGTGATGACTCTCCATCTGTCCCCATCTCTGCTGAGTTCCACAAGGCCTTGCAGGAGTGATGCGGACTAGAAAGCCACATATGGGTCCCTCTGCTCTCTTGTTCGTCTTACCAACGCGGCCATGCTGCTGCAGGCCTACCTACAAACTCTGTTGCCCCGGCTGCAGGAGGGCACTGAGGAGGTCCTCCAGGAAGCGATGGAGGTGTCTCGCCTGCTTTTGCTGCTCCAGAGGGATTTGGCCCGCACCAACGGACGGGCCTTGGCACAGGTGGTTACCCGCGTGTTGCAGGCCATGTCCAGAGACCAGTGGTTTGTGACGCTGAACATGAGGGATGTGTACTTCCATGTTCCTGTTCACCCAGCTCATTGACAGTACCTCCGTTTCACTTTTGAAGGGACGGCTTACGAATTCATGGTTCTTCCCTTCGGCCTCTCCTTGGCACCCCACACTTTCACAAAGTGGTTGGACGCTGTCCTGGCACCTCTCACGTCCCGAGGGTTGTTGATCCTCAATTACCTGGACGATTAGCTGATTTGTGCCCCTACCAGGACCCAGGTCCTGTCAGACAGAGACACGCTCCTGATCGGCAGGCTGAGCATTACTGTAAACGACAAGAAGAGTCGTCTGATGCCCACCCAGAGGGTGGCCTTCATTGGCATGGAACTGGACTCAGTCCTCATGAGAGCACGCCTGCCCACCAGAAGGGTTCAGGCGATCTTATCTTGCCTCGACCACTTTCGGCAGGGGCGAGTGG
Source organism: Coregonus clupeaformis (assembly GCF_020615455.1). Taxonomy (NCBI): domain Eukaryota; kingdom Metazoa; phylum Chordata; class Actinopteri; order Salmoniformes; family Salmonidae; genus Coregonus; species Coregonus clupeaformis. The sequence goes on from NC_059209.1 coordinate 5,177,858, forward strand.
TATCCGCTCTGACCTGCCAACGCCTGTTGGGCTTGCTGACGGCGGCCTCGTTGCTGATTCCCCTGGGCTTGCTCCATCTCCGGCGTCTTCAATGGTGGTTCAACTCCCGATGGCTGCAACCGAAGCGCCACCGTCACCGCCAGCTATGGGTGACCGCACAGTGCCTCAGGGCATTGTTGAGGTGGCACTGTTGCTCCTTTCTCTCAGGTGGGGTGGAGATGCTGAGGATGTGCCGCCGGGAGCTGGTCAGCACAGACGCCTCCCAGATCGGCTGGGGGGGTGTGACCAAGGGCAGGTTGGCCAGCGGCTGTTGGCTACCCCCTTGGAGCGGCAGGCACATCAATACACTAGAGCTCCGAGCTGTACTGCTGGCCCTGCGGTCTTTCCTTCCACATCTGAAGGGAAGACATGTCCTGGTGAGAACGGACAACACAACAGTGGTGGCTTACATCAACCATCAGGGTGGACTGAGGTCCCACCATCTCCATCTTATGGCACGGGAGCTCCTTCTCTGGGCTCAGGGACGTCTAGCATCTCTACGTACCTGGCATCCTGAATGTGGCAGCAGATATGCTCTAGAGGGAGGGCCGCCACCTTGGGACTGGAGCCTACATTCCCAGGTGGTGCAGCACCTGTGGGACAAGTTCGGGAGGGCGCAGATGGACCTGTTTGCCTCCCTAGGCAATGCACACTGCCCCCTGTTGTACTCCATGTCGGAGCCACCAGGGCCTCTGGACTTGGATGCTCTGGCTCACGATTGGCCAGGGCTTGAGCTTTACGCATTCCCCCCTTTTCCCCTGATCCAGGCTGTGCTGGACAGGACCAGTATGGCGGAGCATCTGCTCTTTGTGCACTCGTAATGAGGTTGTGCCCGAGTCATGCGGGGTGCAGTATGTCCTCCAATACCTGCAGTCTCGCTTGGATGAGGGCTTTGCAGCCTCTACACTGAGAGGGTATTTGGCCGCTATATCTGCCTGCCATGTGGGGTGGATGGACAGGCCAATGGGGCGCCATCCCTTGGTGTCCAGGTTTTTTAAGGGGGTTTGTCGCCTGCGTCCAGCTAGGACCCGCTCAATGGCTAGTGTTGTGGCAAATCCGTCCTGATATTGATCAAAGAACAAAAGTATTTCCAGAGTTTTTGTAGAATTAAGATAGACTTTATTACAATGGACAAAGCCGAGTGGTCTGCAGAGCATCTCCTTTTCTACCTCCCCGCTCTCAGTTTATATAGTCATTTTACGTACATTTTTAGCTTAACCCCTCCCTGTTGGGTTCCCCCACCACTGTCTTCAGTTTCCCCCTCTTGACCGCTCCGCCCACTTCCTTAGTCTATGATAGTGGCGAAATTTGACTTCCCCTCCTCCTATGTATGCACAAATAACAGCCCTGTCATGTAAAAATAATCATGTTCAGTTTGAACTCTGTTCAACCCTGGCTCACCCTGGTTTGACCTGGAGATTGATTGTTGGACATGGCAGGTCCACAATCAATCTCACAAACATACCCAAACCCCTCCTCATCACTAGCTGGGATCTGGATGTGGTCTTGGCAGCTTTGGCAAAGCCGCCTTTTGAACCGTTGGAGTATGCCTCCCTGAAACACCTCTCTATGAAGGTGGTTTTCTTGGTAGCGATTACTTCCATGAAGAGGGTGCTCCATACTTTTTCGGTAAGTTCTGTGTGCTACCGGATGGACCCCGGTGGGAGGAGTATATATCTCTACCCCAACCCTTCATTCCTCCAGAAGGTTCTGTCAGACAGGCATGTGAACATCCCTTTTATCCTGTCTGCTTACGACCCCCCGGCAGTGGCGGGGGAGTCTGGGTCTCCCTCCAGCATGCTGTACCCTCTGGGTCTCCCTCCAGCATGCTGTGCCCTCTGGGTCTCCCTCCAGCATGCTGTGCCCTGTGTGGACACTGGCTACCAATGTGGAGCAGACACAGTCAGTGAGAACAACAGACCAGCTCTTTGTCTGCTATGGTGAGAGAGTCCTGGGGGTTGGGCTATCAAAGCAGAGGCTCTCTCACTGGATCGTGGACATGATTACGACAGCATACCGCCTGGCTGGCAGGCCAGTGCTGGGATCTGTGGTGGCACATTCAACACCAGGTGTGGCTGCGTCCTGGGCTCTACTGAGAGGAGTGCCCCTCGCTGATATCTGTGCTGCGGCCAGCTGGGCTTCCTCTTGCACCTTTGCTAGGTACTATCGGGTAAATGTGGCACCTCCCTCTGCGGTTGGTTCAGCGGTCCTGGGCGTCGCCTCCCCTTCCAGGGACTGTGCCGGGACCCCCGTTCCACATCGACGGCCCCTGCGTCTTGGTTCTGCGCTGGGACTTCGCCGCTGGCTGGCAGGTCCCTCTAGCACCGACTAAATCTGGTATGGGTATACCAATATATTGGAGTGATCCAATATAGTGAAACATAACGAAGGAAACCACGGTTACGTAAGCTATACGGCGCTAGAGGCGTCTCAAATGATGTAGAGAATGTGTGTCGCGGCCATGGGGTCTATATATAGGGGCGGACCCCAGCCGTGACACACATGTACACGGGAGTAAATCTGTAATTCCTCACCTCGGATGTATCCGTCCGCTGCGGAGTGATACCAATATATTGCAGTGATCCATATAGCTCACATAACCGTGGTTATATACGTAACCTTCGGTTTTGTGACAATGACAAGAGCAGCCGCTCAGCGAGTTGAACTCCCACATATCGCCTAAATAAACACAAGGACCTGCTATGCAGGTGTCGGTTAGCGTGGGTTAACGCTGGAACTGATTGAATCTAGGCCAAAGACTTCAAGATGAAGTTAATGTTGTTCAATGCCAAATATTGTATGATTCCATAAACTGACACCGTCATATGTTTGTCCTTTTTTTTATCCAGACCAAAAAGTTTGATAATGATAAAGACTACGAAAACTACACCACAACGTTTGCAGTATTCTTACCTGCCAAAGTTAAAAAAGCTGAACTGACGTTGAAGAAGAAGAAGAATATAGCCTGGTCGACATTAGACCTACTGTCCAGTCTATTTGTGAATCGTGAATATCCGTGGAAGGGTTTCTACAGATATCAAGGTAACGGTTCAGATAAAACAGTCAAAGTTTTGTAAGCACTAAGCAGTGTATTGGAAACTCCTAACTCCCAAGGAGAGATAGGCCTACCACTGGGAAGAGTATTATTACTGAGATAATTACTGATGTCCTGTATTGTAAGAGCAATACCATTGATGAATACTATTTTTCTGATATAAACTGATCATACTTTTAACGTTCTTAATATATACACTTGAGGTTATAGACCCTTTTTCTCTCTCTGTCCCAGCCCCTCTCCCTGCAGCCACTCCTGCCAGACCCCCTACTCTCCCAGGACGGGACTTCATTACCAAACACAGGATTGCTCTGGAAACTCGCCTGGGACTCTTGCAGCCCATTCTCTCGCATCTGGAGGATCACAAAGTTCTGAATGCTGAGGAGAGGGAGGAGGTGGTCAGCAAATCCACCAAGACCCAACAGAACCAAACCCTGCTGGACATGGTGGTGAAGAAGGGGGCTCGTGCCCAGAAACAATTCTACCAGGTCCTGAAGGAAGTAAATCCCTCCCTGGTCGAAGACCTGGAAAAGCCGACAGTCTGAGACAGGTAGCCATGGATACCACCTCACAACCTCAGAAGATATCAAAACATGTATCATAGACAGAGAGCAGTACTTTGAGGAGGAGCCATCCTGACCAGAGGTGGTTGGTGTGTAACGTGATTGGACCCCATTCTCACCAGCACTCCCATCAGTCTGTAGTTTCCTATACAAGCCCCAGGTCTCAGGCAAGGTGACATCACTGTGAGGCTACTGTCTACCAGACAACCTACCTGTGTTACTCTGGTACACTGGCTGCAGACTACAAGATCAGGGACTCTATTCTTTATAGTCTCCCAATATGATGGAGGAATGTTTATGTTTTATATTTGTAAATATCTGTATATTGAATTTCTATCTGGAACATGTTGAATGTTTAATCATCCTGGACAGGTCTCAGGCAACAACATGTGAGACTTAACATCTAGCAGACAACTGACTGGACAGCTGCACTGGCTGAAAAGAAGCTCGATATATATCTCTGTTTGGATATATAGTGTATACGTTTATATAATGGTATTTTTAAGAGCATTTATAAATTGTAATGTCATTATGTTCCAACAATAGGGACTAGTGGGCTCCTTTTATGATAGATAAAGAGAAATAGGTGCAAATATCACTCTTCAGATTAGAAATATATCCTTTATAACAAAATATATTTTAAGGTATGACCTTTCAGCCATATCGACATTAATCAGACTGAATCTCAGGGACTAATTTCACTCTCAGGGAAATATGTTATATTTTGTAATGTATAAATATCTGGGATAGTGTTTTGTAATTGCATGAATCGAAACTATTTAATCTCTCAATTCAATTCAATTGGAATCAGCAGTAGGGGGAAGCAGCACCACTGGCCTCCCCACCACCTTTGTTATTGTTTTTGTTGCCTAGCTACGGAGCGTCGTGCAACATGGTAAAAATAATTGCAGTTCATATTGTGCTCTTCTATCATGTGTGTAATGATAGGTCCCGTGTAGCTCAGTTGGTAGAGCATGGTGCTTGCAACGCCAGGGTTGTTGGTTCGATTCCCACAGGGGGCCAGTATGAATTTATTTATTTTTTTAAAAGTGTATTTACTAACTAACTGTAAGTCGCTCTGGATAAGAGCGTCTGCTAAATGACTAAAATGTAAAAATGTAATGATGTCTGAGGGGAAAACATTGTGGTTGTTTATAGTAGCTTCTTTGTTGTTGTAATATCTCAAACGGACGTGGCTGTTTCACCATTATGGATTCCAGCTTTAATCAGACTGAATGTCAGGGACTCATTTCACTCTCAGGGAAATATGTTATATTTTGTAGTGTATAACAGGGTTGTGGTCAGTTACGAATTGAATTGAGAATGCCGCAAATTCCAGTTAAATTATTTCATTTGAATTAAATTTGAATTGAAGGAGTAACCAGGATACAGAATTGCAATGTGAATTTGAATAAAGGGAAATAGAACAGAATTCTCTGAAATGAAAATGCCTCTTCTGTTCTATAGGTGTAGTCTATACATATACATCTTGTCAATCTCCCTTCATTTGTTCCTTTTGTAAGATAAACTATGTCTTTCTCTCTCTCCCATGAGATACACTCTATGTCTTTCTCTCTCTCTCTCCCATGAGATACACTATGTCTCTCTCTCTCTCTCCCATGAGATACACTCTATGTCTTTCTCTCTCTCTCTCCCATGAGATACACTATGTCTCTCTCTCTCTCTCCCATGAGATACACTCTATGTCTTTCTCTCTCTCCCATGAGATACAAAAGTCAAGGGGTCTGAATACTATGACATTTATCAGAGACATAGAGCAGTACTTTGTGGAGGAGCCATCCTGACCAGAGGTGGTTGGTGTGTAACGTGATTGGACCCCATTCTCACCAGCACTCCCATCAGTCTGTAGTTTACTATACAAGCCCCAGGTCTCAGGCAAGGTGACATCACTGTGAGGCTACTGTCTACCAGACAACCTACCTGTGTTACTCTGGTACACTGGTTTCAGACTACAAGATCAGGGACTCTATTCTTTATAGTCTCCCAATATGATGGAGGAATGTTTATGTTTTATATTTTTAAATATCTGTACATTGAATTTCTATCTGGAACATGTTGAATGTTTAATCATCCTGGACAGGTCTCAGGCAACAACATGTGAGACGTAACATCTAGCAGACAACTGACTGGACACAATGAACACAATATCAATATATATCTCTGTTTAGATATAGTGTATATGTTTATATAATGGTATCTTTAAGAGCATCTTTTAAATTGTAATGTCATTATGTTCCAACAAAAGGGACTAGTGGGCTCCTTTTATGATAGATAAAGAGAAATAGACTCTCACTCTTATAGGTAATAGAAATAGACTCTCACTCTTATAGGAAGTAGAAATAGACTCTCACTCTTATAGGAAGTAGAAATAGACTCTCACTCTTATAGGAAAGAGAAATAGACTCTCACTCTTATAGGAAATAGAAATAGACTCTCACTCTTATAGGAAATATAAATATACTCTCACTCTTATAGGAAATAGATATAGACTCTCACTCTTACAGGAAGTAGAAATAGACTCTCACTCTTATAGGAAAGAGAAATAGACTCTCACTCTTATAGGAAAGAGAAATAGACTCTCACTCTTATAGGAAAGAGAAATAGACTCTCACTCTTATAGGAAAGAGAAATATACTCTCACTCTTATAGGAAGTAGAAATAGACTCTCACTCTTATAGGAAAGAGAAATAGACTCTCACTCTTATAGGAAGTAGAAATAGACTCTCACTCTTATAGGAAATAGAAATAGACTCTCACTCTTATAGGAAATAGAAATAGACTCTCACTCTTATAGGAAAGAGAAATAGACTCTCACTCTTATAGGAAGTAGAAATAGACTCTCACTCTTATAGGAAATAGAAATAGACTCTCACTCTTATAGGAAAGAGAAATAGACTCTCACTCTTATAGGAAATATAAATAGACTCTCACTCTTATAGGAAAGAGAAATAGACTCTCACTCTTATAGGAAGTAGAAATAGACTCTCACTCTTATAGGAAAGAGAAATAGACTCTCACTCTTATAGGAAATAGAAATAGACTCACTCTTATAGGAAATAGAAATAGACTCACTCTTATAGGAAAGAGAAATAGGCAAAAATGTAGCTCTTGAGATTAAATATATCCTTTTTTTTCTACCATATCGACATTAATCAGACTGAATCTCAGGGACTCATTTCACTCTCAGGGAAATATGGTATATTTTGTAGTGTATAAATATCTGGGATAGTGTTTTGTAATTGCATTAATCTATTTAATCTCTCTGTCTCAATTCAATTCAATTGAGATTACAAATATACAGTGCATTTGGAAAGTATTCAGACCCCTTGACTTTTTCCACATTTTGTGACATTACAGCCTTATTCTAAAATGGATTAAATAAAAACATTTCCTCATCAATCTACACACAATATCCCATAATGACAAAGCGAAAACAGGTTTTTAGAAATGTTTGCAAATGTATAAAAAAAATAAAAAAAATACCTTATTTACATAAGTATTCAGACCCTTTGCTATAAGACTCGAAATTGAGCTCAGGTGCAACCTGTTTCCATTGATTTTCCTTGAGATGTTTTTACAACTTGATTGGAGTCCACCTGTGGTCAATTCTATTGATTGGACACGATATGGAAAGGCACACACCTGTCTAAATAAGGTCCCACAGTTGACAGTGCATGTGAGAGCAAGAACCAAGCCATGAGGTCGAAGGAATGTCCGTAGAGCTCCAAGACAGGATTGTGTCGAGGCACAGGGAAGAAAAACTTTTCTGCAGCATTGCAGGTCCCCAAGAACACAGTGGCCTCCATCATTCTTAAATGGAAGAAGTTTGGAACTACCAAGACTCTTCCTAGAGCTGGCCACACTGAGCAATCGGGGGAGAATGGCCTTGGTCATGGAGGTGACACTCCCCATCCAACCTGACAGAGCTTGTGAGGATCTGCAGAGAAAAATGGGAGAAACTCCCCAAATACAGGTGTCCCAAGCTTGTAGCGTCATACCCAAGAAGACTCAAGGCTGTAATCGCTGCCAAAGGTGCTTCAACAAAGTACTGAATAAAGGGTCTGAATTCTTATGTAAATGTGATATATACAGTGGGGAGAACAAGTATTTGATACACTGCCGATTTTGCAGGTTTTCCTACTTACAAAGCATGTAGAGGTCTGTAATTTTTATCATAGGTACACTTCAACTGTGAGAGACAGAATCTAAAACAAAAATCCAGAAAATCACATTGTTTGATTTTTAAGTAATTAATTTGCATTTTATTGCATGACATAAGTATTTGATACATCAGAAAATCAGAACTTAATATTTGGTACAGAAACCTTTGTTTGCAATTACAGAGATCATACGTTTGCTGTAGGTCTTGACCAGGTTTGCACACACTGCAGCAGGGATTTTGGCCCACTCCTCCATACAGACCTTCTGCAGATCCTTCAGGTTTCGGGGGCTGTCGCTGGGCAATACGGACTTTCAGCTCCCTCCAAAGATTTTCTATTGGGTTCAGGTCTGGAGACTGGCTAGGCCACTCCAGGACCTTGAGATGCTTCTTACGGAGCCACTCCTTAGTTGCCCTGGCTGTGTGTTTCGGGTCGTTGTCATGCTGGAAGATCCAGCCATGACCTATCTTCAATGCTCTTACTGAGGGAAGGAAGTTGTTGGCCAAGATCTCGCGATACATGGCCCCATCCATCCTCCCCTCAATACGGTGCAGTCATCCTGTCCCCTTTGCAGAAAAGCATCCCCAAAGAATGATGTTTCCACCTCCATGCTTCACGGTTGGGATGGTGTTCTTGGGGTTGTACTCATCCTTCTTCTTCCTCCAAACACGGCGAGAGGAGTTTAGACCAAAAAGCTCTATTTTTGTCTCATCAGACCACATGACCTTCTTCCATTCCTCCTCTGGATCATCCAGATGGTCATTGGCAACCTTCAGACGGGCCTGGACATGCGCTGACTTGAGCAGGGGGACCTTGCGTGCGCTGCAGGATTTTAATCCATGACGGCGTAGTGTGTTACTAATGGTTTTCTTTGAGACTGTGGTCCCAGCTCTCTTCAGGTAATTGACCAGGTCCTGCCATGTAGTTCTGTGCTGATCTCTCACCTTCCTCATGATCATTGATGCCCCACAAGGTGAGATCTTGCATGGAGCCCTAGACCGAGGGTGATTGACCGTCATCTTGAACTTCCATTTTCGAATAATTGCGCCAACAGTTGTTGCCTTCTCACCAAGCTGCTTGCCTATTGTCCTGTAGCCCATCCCAGCCTTGTGCAGGTCTACAATTTTATCCCTGATGTCCTTACACAGCTCTCTGGTCTTGGCCATTGTGGAGAGGTTGGAGTCTGTTTGATTGAGTGTGTGGACAGGTGTCTTTTATACAGGTAATGAGTTCAAACAGGTGCAGTTAATACAGGTAATGAGTGGAGAACAGGAGGGCTTCTTAAAGAAAACCTAACAGGTCTGTGAGAGCCGGAATTCTTACTGGTTGGTAGGTGATCAAATACTTATGTCATGCAATAAAATGCAAATTAATTACTTAAAAATCATACAATGTGTTTTTCTGGATTTTTTTTTTAGATTCCATCTCTCACAGTTGAAGTGTACCTATGATAAAAATGACAGACCTCTACATGCTTTGTAAGTAGGAAAACCTGCAAAATCGGCAGTGTATCAAATACTTGTTCTCCCCACTGTATATATATATATATATATATATATATATATATATATATACACACTGCTCAAAAAAATTAAGGGAACACTAAAATAACACATCCTAGATCTGAATGAATGAAATAATCTTATTAAATACTTTTTTCTTTACATAGTTGAATGTGCTGACAACAAAATCACACAAAAATTATCAATGGAAATCAAATGTATCAACCCATGGAGGTCTGGATTTGGAGTCACCCTCAAAATTAAAGTGGAAAACCACACTACAGGCTGATCCAACTTTGATGTAATGTCCTTAAAACAAGTCAAAATGAGGCTCAGTAGTGTGTGTGGCCTCCACGTGCCTGTATGACCTCCCCTACAACGCCTGGGCATGCTCCTGATGAGGGGGGGCGGATGGTCTCCTGAGGGATCTCCTCCCAGACCTGGACTAAAGCATCCGCCAACTCCTGGACAGTCTGTGGTGCAACGTGGCGTTGGTGGATGGAGCGAGACATGATGTCCCAGATGTGCTCAATTGGATTCAGGTCTGGGGAACGGGCGAGCCAGTCCATACCATCAATGCCTTCCTCTTGCAGGAACTGCTGACACACTCCAGCCACATGAGGTCTATCATTGTCTTGCATTGGGAGGAACCCAGGGCCAACCGCACCAGCATATGGTCTCACAAGGGAGACCTTGGTACCTAATGGCAGTCAGGCTACCTCTGGCGAGCACATGGAGGGCTGTGCGGCCCCCCAAAGAAATGCCACCCCACACCATGACTGACCCACCGCCAAACCGGTCATGCTGGAGGATGTTGCAGGCAGCAGAACGTTCTCCACGGCGTCTCCAGACTCTGTCACGTCTGTCACGTGCTCAGTGTGAGCCTGCTTTCATCTGTGAAGAGCACAGGGCGCCAGTGGCGAATTTGCCAATCTTGGTGTTCTCTGGCAAATGCCAAACGTCCTGCACGGTGTTGGGCTGTAAGCACAACCCCCACCTGTGGACGTTGGGCCCTCATACCACCCTCATGGAGTCTGTTTCTGACCGTTTGAGCAGACACATTTGCACAAAGGTGGAGGTAGCAGTCCTGCTGCTGGGTTGTTGCCCTCCTACGGCCTCCTCCACGTCTCGTGATGTACTGGCCTGTCTCCTGGTAGCGCCTCCATGCTCTGGACACTACGCTGACAGACACAGCAAACCTTCTTGCCACAGCTCGCATTGATGTGCAATCCTGGATGAGCTGCACTACCTGAGCCACTTGTGTGGGTTGTAGACTCCGTCTCATGCTACCACTAGAGTGAAAGCACCACCAGCATTCAAAAGTGACCAAAACATCAGCCAGGAAGCATAGGAACTGAGAAGTGGTCTGTGGTCACCACCGGCAGAACCACTCCTTTATTGGGGGTGTCTTGCTAATTGCCTATAATTTCCACCTGTTGTCTAATCCATTTGCACAACAGCATGTGACATTTTTTGTCAATCAGTGTTGCTTCCTAAGTGGACAGTTTGTTTTCACAGAAGTGTGATTGACTTGGAGTTACATTGTGTTGTTTAAGTGTTCCTTTAATTTTTTTGAGCAGTGTATATATATATATATATATATATATATATATATATATATATATAACAACACTTCTGCAAACAGAGCTCAGAGGGCTGACATCTACAGGTTATGATCAGTATGCGTACTACTGAAATAGAACCTACCTGGAACAACGAAACTGCTCAAACTCTCAGGTGTAAATATTAGATTTTTATTCTGAATGGATGACATTTAATTTTTTACCTGAATGTAAATTTGATATAAGCCACTGTACGTTACAGTTATTTTGTCATGCAGCAAATGCTATGCATGAAAATGATGCATTCATATTTTAAAAGTTTGTCAGAAGATAAATCATTTTAAATGCATAAGTACTGTACAAACAGTGTTAATTGTATGTAAAATGTATGCACTCACTAACTGTAAGTCACTCTGGATAAGAATGTCTGCTAAATGACTCAAATGTAAATGTAAAATATATATATATATATATATATATATATATATATATATATATATATATATATATATATATATATATATATATATGTATATATATATACAGTGGGGAGAACAAGTATTTGATACACTGCCGATTTTGCAGGTTTTCCTACTTACAAAGCATGTAGAGGTCTGTAATATTTATCATAGGTACACTTCAACTGTGAGAGATGGAATCTAAAACAAAAATCCAGAAAATCACATTGTATGATTTTAAAGTAATGAATGTGCATTTTATTGCATGACATAAGTATTTGATACATCAGAAAAGCAGAACTTAATATTTGGTACAGAAACCTTTGTTTGCAATTACAGAGATCATACGTTTCCTGTAGGTCTTGACCAGGTTTGCACACACTGCAGCAGGGATTTTGGCCCACTCCTCCATACAGACCTTCTCCAGATCCTTCAGGTTTCGGGGCTGTCGCTGGGCAATACGGACTTTCAGCTCCTTCCAAAGATTTTCTATTGGGTTCAGGTCTGGAGACTGGCTAAGGCCACTCCAGGACCTTGAGATGCTTCTTACGGAGCCACTCCTTAGTTGCCCTGGCTGTGTGTTTCGGGTCGTTGTCATGCTGGAAGACCCAGCCACGACCCATCTTCAATGCTCTTACTGAGGGAAGGAGGTTGTTGGCCAAGATCTCGCCATACATGGCCCCATCCATCCTCCCCTCAATACGGTACAGTCGCCTGTCCCCTTTGCAGAAAAGCATCCCCAAAGAATGATGTTTCCACCTCCATGCTTCACGGTTGGGATGGTGTTCTTGGGGTTGTACTCATCCTTCTTCTTCCTCCAAACACGGCGAGTGGAGTTAAAGCTCTATTTTTGTCTCATCAGACCACATGACCTTCTCCCATTCCTCCTCTGGATCACCCAGATGGTCATTGGCAAACTTCAGATGGCCTGGACATGCGCTGGCTTGATCAGGGGGACCTTATGCGTGCGCTGCAGGATTTTAATCCATGACGGCGTAGTGTGTTACTAATGGTTTTCTTTAAGACTGTGGTCCCAGCTCTCTTCAGGTCATTGACCAGGTCCTGCCGTGTAGTTCTGGGCTGATCCCTTATCTTCCTCATGATCATTGATGCCCCATGAGGTGAGATCTTGCATGGAGCCCCAGACCGAGGGTGATTGACCGTCATCTTGAACTTCTTCCATTTTCTAATAATTGCACCAACAGTTGTTGCCTTCTCACCAAGCTACTTGCCTATTGTCCTGTAGCCCATCCCAGCCTTGTGCAGGTCTACAATTGTATCCCTGATGTCCTTACACAGCTCTCTGGTCCTGGCCATTGTGGAGAGGTTGAAGTCTGTTGAATTGAATGTGTGGACAGGTAACGAGTTCAAACAGGTGCAGTTAATACAGGTAATGAGTGGAGAACAGGTGGGCTTCTTAAATAAAAACTAACAGGTCTGTGAGAGCTGGAATTCTTACTGGTTGGTAGGTGATCAAATACTTATGTCATGCAATAAAATGCAAATTAATTACTTAAAAATCATACAATGTGATTTTCTGGATTTTTGTTTTAGATTCTGTCTCTCACAGTTGAAGTGTACCTATGATAAATAATTACAGACCTCTACATGCTCTGTAAGTAGGAAAACCTGCAAAATCGGCAGTGTATCAAATACTTGTTCTCCCCACTGTATATATATATATATGTATTAAAAAAAAACATTTTTTAATAAGGCTGTAACATAACAAAATGTGGAAAAAGTCAAGGGGTCTGAATACTAATATCTATGACGTTTCGGCCATATTTGAATCTGCAGTAAGGGGAAGCAGCACCACTGGCCTCCCCACCACCTTTGTTATTGTTTTTGTTGCCTAGCTGCGGAGCATCGTGCAACATGGTAAAAAGAATTGCAGTTCATATTGTGCTCTTCTATCGTGTGCAATGATGTCTGAGGGGAAAACAGTGTGGTTGTTCCCAATAACTTCTTTGTTGTTGTAATATCTCGAACGGACGTGGCTGTTTCACCATTAAAGATTCCAGCTTTAATCAGACTGAATGACAGGCACTCATTTCACTCTCAGGGACATATGTATATTTTGCAGTGTATAACAGGGTCCTGGTCAATTCAGAATTTAATTGAGAATGGCTCATAAATCCAATTCAATTATTGAATTTTAATTGAAGTAATAAGTAGGATACAGAAATGCCATTTTTATGAAAGGAAATAGAGTTGAATTCAGTGGAATTAAATTAAATTAAAATGCCTCTTCTGTTCTATAGTTGTAGTCTATACAAATATACATATTGTAAATTAAATATCAAACATGTTGTAATAAACATGCATATAAAATATTGATGAAACAATTGATTTTCAGGACAAACTATTGAAATGAATGATCAAGGAAAACACAACTTGTAGTTATTATATTTCATTAATCACTTAAATGTTGTTCAATATGGGGGAAATACTACACTTCCCACAATGCATTAGCTTAACCCTCAAGTTATCCCTGAAGCCTTCAAAAAGAAGACAAACAAATGAAATGGTTGGTGGAAAATATAATGGTATATTCTAAGCACTAAGGTTAATAGAGTATATGAACATTGTTTCCAGAGAAAAGTTATATATTCTTTGGTATCTGGAAGTGTGACCTGTCAGATTCAATGAAACTCTCATGTTCTATGACTGAGTGAAATTTATTTGAATTGCACTGAATTAAATTATACTTCCTGTCACGGAAATTCAAATTCTACATCCTGTGGGGTGTGGCCAATTGAATTTGAATTTCAACTCATGAGTTGAATGGGAGTCAATTCCCAAATTCTGAATTGAGCAAAACCCTGGTGTATATAATATCTTATAGTGTTTTTCAATTACATGAATCTATACTGAACAAACATTAAATTAGGAAACCAGTCAATTGAAATAAATTCATTAGGCCCTAATCTATGGATTTCACGATTGGGCAGGGGCACAGCCATGGGTGGGCTTGGGAGGGCATAGGCCCACCTACTGGGGGAGCCAGGCCCAGCCAATCAGAATTAGTTTTTCCCCACAAAGGGGCTTTATTACAGACAGAAATATTCCTCCATTTCCTCAGCTGTCAGGGTGGCTGGTCTCAGACGATCCCGCTGGTGAAGAAGCCGGATGTGGAGGTCCTGGGCTGGTGAGGTTACACGTGGTCTGCGGTTGTGAGGCCAGTTAGACATACTGCCAAATTCTTGAGAGAAATTTGAGAGAAATAAACTTTTTGTGAATATGGAACATTTTTGGGATCTTTTGTTTCAGCTCATGAAACATGGGACTGACACTTTACATGTCTGATGATAATATGACAACATGTATGAATTGACCTGTCTGATGATAATATGACAACATGTATGAATTGAACTGTCATGAAATATGACAACATGTATGAATTGACCTGTCTTATGATAATATGATAACATGTATGAATTGACCTGTCTTATGATAATATGACAACATGTATGAATTTACCTGTCTTATGAAATATGACAACATGTATGAATTGACCTGTCTGATGATAAAATGATACCATGTGTCAATTGCATCTTGAGTATACTCTACTGTATTCATTTCCATCTAACATGTATTACATGTTTTAGGCTGACTCTCTCTCTCTCTCTCTCTCTCTCTCTCTCTCTCTCTCGCTCTTTCTTTCTCACTCTCTCTCATTTCTCCCTCACAGCACCACATGCCCATGGCTCCACTTCTTCCTCCACCTCCACCTCTTCCCAATCATCATACATTAAAGTGTAATTTCCTGCTGAACCATCTGGATGCCCTAAAGACAAGGATAAGTGTCCTACATAGGTTTCCCTGGTTTTCCCGAAATCCCTGTTGGAGGATTCCCGCAATCAGGAGAGAATACGCAGGAAATCCGGAATCACCTGGAAAACCAGGCAATTTATTGAACGTTCCCGGGAATTTTGCAACCCTACTCCTACGATGAACAACATATATTTTTGATGTATTCTTCGTATGTTAAATCAATCCCACAAAGCAACTAAAGGAATCAGAACATTGTTTAATTACAAATACAACCTGTGATTCAACTGGAAACATAAAGAACAAGATAATATCAAAGATGTTGTATCGACTTTATTGCTGGATAAGAATGTCTTCTCTCTCACACCTATTTTGGTTTGGTGTCAGTTTGTCCACTAGAGGGCGACGCACTACTAGAGACCAATAGGGAGGATTCTCCATGGGATGGGATGGGCTGCTGAAAACCAGGAAACTGGAGCGCTCTACTATCAGGCTTCATTACTTTCCAGTCGGCTGTCTGCACCTGTAGTGTCTAAAAATGGACCCATCCAAGGTAAGAAAATAGTTTGAAAAAAAACAGAGTATGCTGTTATTTCGTGGATATATTAGTGGTAAAGTCTCTGGTAAAGTTTGTTGATAGTAAAGTAGGCTACATTGTATCCGTTTCATATTTCACTTCCTGCAACTCGGATGTGCCGGAAAAGAAACTTGCACGATGAAACGCAACAACGTGATGTAATAGTTCATAGGCCTACATTAAAATGTCTAGGTTATTATCTAGCTATGAATTCATAACGCAGTAATATCCTATGAAAAAGGGGGGTGAAGAAGGCTGAACTAGTTTATGTTCTACATTGTACTTGGTAAACTTTGTGTGTGTGTGTGTGTGTGTGTGTGTGTGTGTGTGTGTGTGTGTGTGTGTGTGTGTGTGTAGGAGGTATCTGCCTCTGAGAAGGAAAGGAAGCCAGCAGGGGAGGAGAGTGAAGAGGCATCCAGCAAACTCCTCAGGACCTCTTCTGGAATGTGAGTGAACATAGAGTATATTATCTATTATCTACCTGGTACAGCCAGGGCCACCCCTCAGAGTGGATATGAGTGAACATAGAGTATATTATCTATTATCTACCTGGTACAGCCAGGGCCACCCCTCAGAGTGGATATGAGTGAACATAGAGTATATTATCTATTATCTACCTGGTACAGCCAGGGCCACCCCTCAGAGTGGATATGAGTGGACATAGAGTATATTATCTATTATCTACCTGGTACAGCCAGGGCCACCCCTCAGAGTGGATATGAGTGGACATAGAGTATATTATCTATTATCTACCTGGTACAGCCAGGGCCACCCCTCAGAGTGGACATAGAATATATTTGACCAACCGCCTTGATTCGATGTAGCAAAATTTGAAATTGTGTTTTTTACATTGGATAAAAGCAGAGACACAGAGCTATAAAATGGTATATCATACACTGCATTTAAGGAACAATGGGAAAGTAATTCTGCTTTGAATTGTCTAAATTGATGGGTCATGTGAAAGAAATGCTACAACCCCCAGCCACATCTTGCTAAGTGGATGGGTCTCTGCAGAAGGTGTAAACGGTACAGCGAAATGGTTACTTGCATAGTAGCAATATTAAAAATAGATTGTGTCAATATAAAGGAAAATGAACAAGTGTCAATGCCAGTAGAGAAAGAACCAAATAATATAAAGGATGTACAAGAACAATATCAAGAACCATATCAGTGATACTGGTGATAGATGAGGTAGTTATATGCATACAATCAGGGGTAAAGTGGCTGAGCAGCAGGATAAAACAATTAATAGTAGCAGCAACGTATGGCGTGTGTGTTAGGAGAGAGTCATGTGAATAGAGGCACTGCAGATAGTGCTGATGACTGGGAACTCGCCCCCAGTGATGAACTGGTCCGTCAGAACCACACATGAACAAGGGAATCTATATTCGGAGAGCCTGTTTCTGTCCTGCCCTTGACTTTGGTGCAGGGCATGTGATGTCCATAGCCTCTTCGTCACAAAACTCCCTGATCTTCTCAAAAAGATAAGTTTGTCTAGCTGTGTCCAGTCCAGGTGGTGCTTGTACAGGCAGACCAACTATGTGAGGAAGGATGTCAGCGTTGCTTAGCAGCTGAGTCCGAACGCTCCTTGACAACAACAACACCAGGCTCCAGAGCATCGAAGCTGTAAAACAGGAAGTAACAACAACAAAATTAGAAGACATTACAACCTTGCATAACATCAATTCACCTCCTTAGTTTAGATAAGAAGAATAACCTCCTACAACACAATGAAGTGCTGGTACTGCTTGATCTGTGGCAGAGACCTGAAGTACGGAGTCAGGTGTTGTTGCCAGCCAATTAAGTTATTGCTTAGCAACAGACAGTATCCATGTTTAATCCTGACTCCATGTTCGTCATGTTTGTGATTAACTTTGTTTATCTCATAGCTTTCCACCAGCACCGTACCATCCTCCAGTACAACCAGCTGTGGGATGTTGACCCGTCACAGTGCTGTCCTTCACAACACCAGCGATCTCAGACAAAGTGTTTACTCTGGTCATTCTGACGCGTCTGCTTGATGAGGCCGAAGCACCAGTCGGGGGTGAACTTGGTGTGGCCTGTGATCAGGAAGTGAAGGTCCAGACTGTGGTGGATCATGTGATCAGGAAGTGAAGGTCCAGACTGTGGTGGATCATGTGATCAGGAAGTGAAGGTCCAGACTGTGGTGGAGCTGGTCTGCCAGGCACAATACCAGAGCACAAACTTGTTCTTGTTTTGGTCGCTGCAGTTGTCATAATTCAGGTCCACACGTGTTTCCCCAACTCTGCAGTTGGTGAAGAAATGGTGCATGTAGTTGTTGACTGCGCTGCTGCCTTTGCTGGATGACATGCCTTCATCAATCAACTAGTTGACTTGTTGTGGTCCTTCACAGCAGACACCAAACAAGCCACACTTGCGAGGAGTTAAAAAGTAGATGGGACCTGGCTGCATAGGGTCAGAAGGATAGTGCACCTGCAAACAACAACAAAAGAGCATTAAGATCAATTAAAATAATTTGTCTCACCCCTGTCAGTCTGTCTTTATACAGCTCAGTGAAAGGCATTTGCCTGCTTCCCATATACAGTACTAGTCCAAAGTTTGGACACACCTACTCATTCCAGGGTTTTTCTTTATTTTGACTATTTTCTACATTGTAGAATAATAGTGAAGACATCAAAACTATGAAATAACACATATGGAATCATGTAGTAACCAAAAAAGTGTTAAACAAATCAAAATATATTTTATATTTGAGATTCAAATAGCCACCCTTTGCCTTCATGACAGCTTTGCACACTCTTGGCATTCTTTCAACCAGCTTCATTTGGTAGTCACCTGGAATGCATTTCAATTAACAGGTGTGCCTTCTTAAAAGTTAATTTGTGGAATTTATTTCCTTCTTAATGCGTTTGAGCCAATCAGTTGTGTTGTGACAAGGTAGGGGGGTATACAGAAGATAGCCCTATTTGGTAAAAGACCAATTCCATATTATGGCAAGAACAGCTCAAATAAGCAAAGAGAAACGACAGTCCATCATTACTTTAAGACATGAAGGTCAGTCAATACGGAACATTTCAAGAACTTTGAAAGTTTCTTCAAGTGCAGTCGCAAAAACCATCAAGCGCTATGATGAAACTTCCTCTCATGAGGACAGCCACTGGAAAGGAAGACCCAGAGTTACCTCTGCTGCAGAGGATAAGTTCATTAGAGTTACCAGCCTCAGAAATTGCAGCCCAAATAAATGCTTCACAGAGTTCAAGTAACAGACACATCTCAACATAGCTATAGCCACTGGTAACATTGAATATATGAATCTACTGGTATGGTGCTGGAGAGAAATCAACTTTAAAAGCAGTGAATTGCCCCTCTAACATCTCTTCTATACCTCTATTGCATCATCCTCATGAACTGTGAAACGAATGTAGAACAGTGAAGTGACCACAGCATGTGGTGGTGGTGTAGGGGAACAGAGCAGTGTGTGACTGTTTCCTATCTCCAGGTGGACCATGTCTGAGGGGGAGTGTCGTCGTCTGCAGACTGAGATCTCTATTCTGAAGTGGAAGCTGGATATGCTGAAGGTAAGACTAGTGGCCATGTCTATAGTCAATGTGAGCAAACCACATACAGTAGATCACAATATTCTCTGAAGACACTGCAATCTACTGTGTGTGTATGTTTGTCTGTGTGTGTGTAGTGGAGAGGGCGGCTGGCAGAGGCCAACATGTATGAGAAGTTTGCCAAACTCCCCAGAACCTCCTCCTATGTAAGGTGAGTGGACATAATACGATGAAATGAGTCTAATATTAACAACTCTACCATAACATCTTTTATTACATCATCCTCATGACCTGAGTGAATGTAGAACAGTGAAGTGACCACAGCATGTGGTGGTGGTGTAGGGGAACAGAGCAGTGTGTGACTGTTTCCTATGTCCAGGTTGACCCTGTCTGAGGAGGAGTGTCGTCGTCTAGAGACTGAGATCTCTAGGATGAAGGTGAAGCTGGAGGTGCTGAAGGTAAGACTAGTGGTCATGTCTGAGAGGTCAAATGTCATTGGGAACAAACCACATATAGATCACAGCCACATACTGTGTGTGAGTGTGTGTTAAAGTTCCAACTGTAATCTATTTTATGATGATATTGAGAGACCAGTATAAATATTCTAATACGTCTTAACAATATTAATATATTCATGTTCTTTATTTTATATCAGTAGTCAGTTTTTCTATTCCTTCCTCACTGTTGTTATCTTTGTTGTTTTAGAGAATGTTGGCTATTCCAGCTCTGCTGCTGACAACTCTGGAGGAGATGAACTCACAAGAGCTGAAGACATTTCAGTCTTTCATGACTAGTGGCCTGCTGCCTGATTGTCCTCCCATCCCAGAGAGCCAGCTGGAGAACGCTTACAGACAGGTCACAGTGGATCAGATGGTGAAGACATACGGCCCTGAGAGAGTTGTGGAGATCACACTGAGGATCCTGAGGGGGATGAAGCGGGTAGACCTAGCAGAGAAGTTAGAGACAGATCACAGAGGAGGTAACAGAACAAGAATGTACATCAATCTATACATCACAATCACAGTTCAGTGGAGGTCTAACCAGAAAGAACATTCAACTGACTTCATAGTAACATTCAGCAGGCCTCTCTTTTATCATTTTTATTCATGATGTATCCAGGTTACCCCATTATGTTTAAACAGCAATCCAACATTCATTATATTCCATACATACAATCACCAATACAGTAGGGAAGATATCACAAACGGATTAGACTTTCTAATCATGGCTGTATATCTCTTCCTGAGCTTCCTAACCTGGAAGATGAACCAGAATGATCTGGCAGAGAAGTTGAGAGAGATCGAGAAGTAGGATTGTAGACAAGGACCCTAACCTCTCTATCCCTCCTATCTTCCCCTCTATTTCCCCTGTTTCCCCCTCTTTCTCAGGTACTGCCTCAACCTCTCACCTGCCCTTATTCCCACCGAGGCCCCGATCCGTCCTCTCCCCTGTGTGGTTACCCCCCATTTCCCCCCTTCTCTCCAGATCCTCCTCCTCCTTTGGCTTGTCTAAGAAGTTGTTGTCGTTAACTTCTCCTGGTAGCTCAGGACAGCTCAGGTCACAGGTAAGAGGACGGTTAGAGAAATGTAGGATCACTTCTACCCTCATATGTTAAAACACCTGTACTCACTGTCATAGTCAGTTCTACAGTATGAAATGATACAGTCCACACATACAGTCTAGATAATTAACTAATCTCTCATGTACACTATGAGTGGTGGGGGTCAGACTGCATCCCTACACACATACACACACACCATTAGACAAAAAAAGCTGTGATTATATTTCTGTATAGCCGTGTATGACTTTGTGTGTGTGTGTGTGTGTGTGTGTGTGTGTGTGTGTGTGTGTGTGTAGGAGGAAGCTGCCTCTGAGATGGAAAGGAAGCCAGCAGGGGAGGAGAGTGGAGAACTCCCCAGCACCTCTTCTGGAATGTGAGTGAACATAGAGTATATTATCTATTATCTACCTGGTACAGCCAGGGCCACCCCTCAGAGTGGATATGAGTGGACATAGAGTATATTATCTATTATCTACCTGGTACAGCCAGGGCCACCCCTCAGAGTGGATATGAGTGGACATAGAGTATATTATCTATTATCTACCTGGTACAGCCAGGGCCACCCCTCAGAGTGGAAATGAGTGAACATAGAGTATATTATCTATTATCTACCTGGTACAGCCAGGGCCACCCCTCAGAGTGGATATGAGTGAACATAGAGTATATTATCTATTATCTACCTGGTACAGCCAGGGCCACCCCTCAGAGTGGATATGAGTGAACATAGAGTATATTATCTATTATCTACCTGGTACAGCCAGGGCCACCCCTCAGAGTGGATATGAGTGGACATAGAGTATATTATCTATTATCTACCTGGTACAGCCAGGGCCACCCCTCAGAGTGGATATGGAGAAACTAAAAGAATAAGGGAGATTGGAAAATGATGCAAACAATTGAATTGATGGAACCTACAATCTATCTGCAATATTAAAGCTGATCCCCACCCTAAATAAGTACAGCTAGACACCAATGCGCATCCAATCCATCCAACAAGTATAGGTTAATGACAGTAGGCCTATAATTGACTCTTTCCGTTAGAAGTATTCGGTTTTGCAATGGCATGTCTACATTATTTGGGATTTGTGTGCCCATGAGAACATTTTTCATGCCGAAACATAATTAAATATTACTTAGGCATAGTTACACTTACAGTGCACTTTCTGAGATCTCCAAGATCCAGGATTCGTACAGGGTTTAAGTTCAATGTTCTATTTCAAATTTAAAATGCTTAGTAATTACAAATAAAACTATAATAAATGTAATTAATGTAAGGAAAGAAAGGTAGTGTTTTATGTCACATGATCTATGAAGACTCCGAGCATTAATTAATTATGGACAACTCATGAACTAGGGTGTAAACATGTTTTGATTCAACTCATGTATTATATTGAATGTAGACTACCTGTTCTGAGTGTGTTCATGTGTGTAAAATGGTCTCGTCTGAGAGTGTAGGCTACCGGTAGTGGTTTAGGCCTAGTGCAGGGTAAACGTAAGGAAAGGAAGTTGACCCACCTTTTTCAGAAAAATGCATTGAAAGTATAGGGAGCGTTACTTTTTTCACCGCACTGGTAGAACAGTGAAGTGACCACAGCATGTGGTGGTGGTGTAGGGGAACAGAGCAGTGTGTGACTGTTTCCTGTGTCCAGGTGGACCCTGTCTGAGGGGGAGTGTCATCTTCTGCAGACTGAGATCTCTTGGCTGAAGGTGAAGCTGGATATGCTGAAGGTAAGACTAGTGGCCATGTCTATAGTCAATGTGAGCAAACCACATACAGTAGATCACAATATTCTCTGCAAACACTGCAGTGTGTGTGTCTGTGTCTGTGTGTGTAACAGGCAGAGTTCACCATGTATGAGAAGTTTGTCAACATGGATGAGCAGTTTCCCAAACTCCCCAGAACTTCCTTCTATGGAAGGTGAGTTGAGATAATTAGATGAAATGAGTCTAATATTAACAACTCTACCATAACATATTTTATTACATCATCCTCATGACCTGAGTGAATGTAGAACAGTGAAGTGACCACAGCATGTGGTGGTGGTGTAGGGGAACAGAGCAGTGTGTGACTGTTTCCTGTGTCCAGGTTGACCCTGTCTGATGAGGAGTGTCGTGATCTGCAGGCTAAGATCTCTAGGCTGGAGGAGAAGCTGAGGTTCATGAAGGTAACACTAGTGGTCATGTCTGAAAGGTCAAATGTCATTGGGAACAAACCCCATAAAGATCACAGCCACATACTGTGTGTGTGAGAGAGTGTGTGTGTGTGTGTGTGTGTGTGTGTGTGTGTGTGTGTGTGTGAGTGTGTGTTAGAAATTGCGATATTGTGAGACCAGTAGAAAGATTCTAGTATGTCCTACCAATATTAATATATTAATGTTCTTTGTTTTATATCAGTAGCCAGTATTTCTATTCTCTTCCTTATATCTGATCATCTTTGTTATTTTAGAGACCCTTCATGTTGGATTTTGCAGTTCTGCTGCTGACCACTCTGGAGGAGATGAACCCAAATGAGCTGAAGACATTTCAGTCTTTCCTGACTAGTGGCCAGCTGCCTGACTGTCCTCCCATCCCAGAGAGACAGCTGGAGAACGCTGACAAACAGGTCACAGTGGATCAGATGGTGAAGACATACGCCCCTAATAGAGCTGTGGAGATCACTCTGAGGATCCTGAGGGGGATGACCCAGAATGATCTGGCAGAGAAGTTAGAGAGAGATTACAATAGAGGTAACATAGCAAGAATGTACATCGATCTATCCATCACAATCACAGTTCAGTGTAGCTCTAATCAGAAAGAACATTCAACTGACTTCATAAAACATTCAGCAGGCCTCTCTTTTATCATTTTTATTCATGATGTATCCAGGTGACCCCATTATGTTTAAACAGCAATCCAACATTCATTCCATTCCATACATACAATCACCAATACAGTAGGGAAGATATCACAAATGGATTAGACTTTCTAATCATGGCTGTATATCTCTTCCTGAGCTGCCTAATCTGGAAGATGAACCAGAATGATCTGGCAGAGAAGTTAGAGAGAGATCAGAGAAGTAGGATTGTAGACAAGGACCCTAACTGTCTCTCTATCCCCCCTCCTATCTTCCCCTCTACAGTGATGTGAAACAAGTATTTGATCCTCTGCTGATTTTGTACGTTTGCCCACTGACAAAGAAATGATCAGTCTATAATTTGAATGGTAGGTTTATTTGAACAGTGAGAGACAGAATAACAACAAAAAAATCCAGAAAAACACATATAAAAAATGTTATAAATTGATTTGCATTTTAATGAGGGAAATAAGTATTTGACCCCTCTGCAAAACATGACTTAGTACTTGGTGGCAAAACCCTTGTTGGCAATCACAGAGGTCAGACGTTTCTTGTAGTTGGCCACCAGGTTTGCACACATCTCAGGAGTGATTTTGTTCCACTCCTCTTTGCAGATCTTCTCCAAGTCATTAAGGTTTCGAGGCTGACGTTTGGCAACTCGAACCTTCAGCTCCCTCCACAGATTTTCTATGGGATTAAGGTCTGGAGACTGGCTAGGCCACTCCAGGACCTTAATGTGCTTCTTCTTGAGCCACTCCTTTGTTGCCTTGGCCGTGTGTTTTGGGTCATTGTCATGCTGGAATACCCATCCACGACCCATTTTCAATGCCCTGGCTGAGGAAAGGAGGTTCTCACCCAAGATTTGACGGTACATGGCCCGTCCATCGTCCCTTTGATGTGGTGAAGTTGTCCTGTCCCCTTAGCAGAAAAACACCCCAAAGCATAATGTTTCCACCTCCATGTTTGACGGTGGGGATGGTGTTCTTGGGGTCATAGGCAGCATTCCTCCTCCTCCAAACACGGCGAGTTGATTTGATGCCAAAGAGCTCGATTTTGGTCTCATCTGACCACAACACTTTCATCCAGTTCTCCTCTGAATCATTCAGATGTTCATTGGCAAACTTCAGACGGGCATGTATATGTGCTTTCTTGAGCAGGGGGGACCTTGCGGGCGCTGCAGGATTTCAGTCCTTCACGGCGTAGTGTGTTACCAATTGTTTTCTTGGTGACTATGGTCCCAGCTGCCTTGAGATCATTGACAAGATCCTCCCGTGTAGTTCTGGGCTGATTCCTCACCGTTCTCATGATCATTGCAACTCCACGAGGTGAGATCTTGCATGGAGCCCCAGGCCGAGGGAGATTGACAGTTCTTTTTGTGTTTCTTCCATTTGCGAATAATCACACCAACTGTTGTCACCTTCTCATCAAGCTGCTTGACGATGGTCTTGTAGCCCATTCCAGCCTTGTGTAGGTCTACAATCTTGTCCCTGACATCCTTGGAGAGCTCTTTGGTCTTGGCCATGGTGGAGAGTTTGGAATCTGATTGATTGATTGCTTCTGTGGACAGGTGTCTTTTATACAGGTAACAAACTGAGATTAGGTGCACTCCCCTTTAAGAGTGTGCTCCTAATCTCAGCTCGTTACCTGTATAAAAGACACCTGGGAGACAGAAATCTTTCTGATTGAGAGGGGGTCAAATACTTATTTCCCTCATTAAAATGCAAATCAATTTATAACATTTTTGACATGCGTTTTTCTGGATTTTTGTTGTTGTTATTCTGTCTCTCACTGTTCAAATAAACCTACCATTAAAATTATAGACTGATCATTTCTTTGTCAGTGGGCAAACGTACAAAATCAGCAGGGGATCAAATACTTTTTTCCTTCACTGTAAATGAATAATTGTTGATGAACAGGACAATGTAATACGACAATTATACTGTTATCTCTCTTCACTTCCTCTTCTATACCTGTATCTACCACAGACACATGGTGGAGCAACTCATCAGATGCTGACAGTGATGAAGAGAGTGAAAATAAACTTTATTGGAGGAAGTGGCATAGGGCACTGGTAATGAAGGTAAGACTAGTAGCCATGTCTGAGAGGTCAAATGTCATTGCGAACAAACCACATATAGATCACAGTCACATGCAGTCTGAAGTGTGTGTTAGTGAGTGCTCACTGTCATAGTCAGTTCTACAGTTCTACCCTCATATGTTAAAACACCTGTACTCACTGTCATAGTCAGTTCTACAGTATGAAATGATACAGTCCACACATACAGTCTAGATAATTAACTAGTCTGTCAGGTAAACTATGAGGGGTGAGGGTCAGGCTGTAACACACACACCAAACAAGCCATGAATATATTCCTGTACCATGTTGTGTGTTTGTATGTGTGTGTGGCTATGTTCATGTTCTTTATATCAGTAGCCAATATTTCTATCCTTTTATTTATATCTTGTCATCCTTGTTATTTTAGAGACCCTCCATGTTGGATATACCAGCTCTGCTGCTGACCACTCTGGGAAAGCTCAGTGAAAAACAGCTGAAGAGATTTCTGTGTTCCCTGACTAGTGGTCAGCTGCCTGGCTTTCCTCCCATCCCAGAGAGACAGCTGCAGAACGCTGACAGACAGGTCACAGTGGATCATATGGTGAAGACATACGCCCCTGAGAGAGTTGTGGAGATCACACTGAGGATCCTGAGGTGGATGGACCAGAATGATCTGGCAGAAAAATTACTGCGCGATCACACTAGAGGTAACATAGCAAGAATGTACATCAATCTATACATCACAGTTCAGTGTAGGTCTAACCAGAAAGAACATTCAACTGACTTCATAATAACATTCATCAGGCCCCTCTTTTATCATTTTTATTAATGATGTATCCAGGTGGCCCCATTATGTTTAAACAGCAATCCAACATTCATTATATTCCATATATACAATCACCAATACAGTAGGGAAGATTTCACAAACAGATTAGACTTTCTAATCATGGCTGTATGTCTCTTCCTGAGCTGCCTAATCTGGAAGATGAACCAGAATGATCTGGTAGAGAAGTTAGAGAGAGATCAGAGAAGTAGGATTGTAGACAAGGACCCTAACTGACTCTCTATCCCCCCTCCTATCTTCCCCTCTATTTCCCCTGTTTCCACCTCTTTCCAGCTCTGCTGCTGGCCACTCTGGAGGAGTTCACTGGAGAACAGCTGAAGACATTTCAGTCTGACCTGACTAGTGGCCAGCTGGAGAACGCTGTCAGACAGAACACAGTGGATCATATGGTGAAGAGATACAACTCTGACGGAGCTGTGGAGATCACGCTCTGGATCCTGAGGAGGATGAATCTGGATAATCTGGCAGAGAAGTTAGAAAGAGTTTACAGACACAGAAGAGGTAACACCGTAAAACTGTGTTAAGAAAATGTATCATAAACGTTCCTTCAAACAAAGACAACATGATTTACAGTGAGGGAAATAGTATTTGATCCCCTGCTGATTTTGTACGTTTGCCCACTGACAAAGAAATGATCAGTCTATAATTTGAATGGTAGGTTTATTTGAACAGTGAGAGACAGAATAACAACAAAAAAATCCAGAAAAATGCATGTCAAAAATGTTATAAATTGATTTGCATTTTAATGAGGGAAATAAGTATTTGACCCCTCTGCAAAACATTACTTAGTACTTGGTGGCAAAACCCTTGTTGGGAATCACAGAGGTCAGACGTTTCTTGTAGTTGGCCACCAGGTTTGCACACATCTCAGGAGGGATTTTGTTCCACTCCTCTTTGCAGATCTTCTCCAAGTCATTAAGGTTTCGAGGCTGACGTTTGGCAACTCGAACCTTCAGCTCCCTCCACAGATTTTCTATGGGATTAAGGTCTGGAGAATGGCTAGGCCACTCCAGGACCTTAATGTGCTTCTTCTTGAGCCACTCCTTTGTTGCCTTGGCTGTGTGTTTTGGGTCATTGTCATGCTGGAATACCCACCCACGACCCATTTTCAATGCCCTGGCTGAGGAAGGAGGTTCTCACCCAAGATTTGACGGTACATGGCCCCGTCCATCGTCCCTTTGATGCGGTGAAGTTGTCCTGTCCCCTTAGTAGAAAAACACCCCCAAAGCATAATGTTTCCCACCTCCATGTTTGACGGTGGGGATGGTGTTCTTGGGGTCATAGGCAGCATTCCTCCTCCCTCCAAACACGGCGAGTTGATTTGATGCCAAAGAGCTCGATTTTGGTCTCATCTGACCACAACACTTTCACCCAGTTCTCCTCTGAATCATTCAGATGTTCATTGGCAAACTTCAGACGGGCATGTATATGTGCTTTCTTGAGCAGGGGACCTTGCGGGCGCTGCAGGATTTCAGTCCTTCACGGCGTAGTGTGTTACCAATTGTTTTCTTGGTGACTATGGTCCCAGCTGCCTTGAGATCATTGACAAGATCCTCCCGTGTAGTTCTGGGCTGATTCCTCACCGTTCTCATGATCATTGCAACTCCACGAGTGAGATCTTGCATGGAGCCCCAGGCCGAGGGAGATTGACAGTTCTTTTGAGTTTCTTCCATTTGCGAATAATCACACCAACTGTTGTCACCTTCTCACCAAGCTGCTTGGCGATGGTCTTGTAGCCCATTCCAGCCTTGTGTAGGTCTACAATCTTGTCCCTGACATCCTTGGAGAGCTCTTTGGTCTTGGCCATGGTGGAGAGTTTGGAATCTGATTGATTGATTGCTTCTGTGGACAGGTGTCTTTTATACAGATAACAATCTGAGATTAGGTGCACTCCCTTTAAGAGTGTGCTCCTAATCTCAGCTCGTTACCTGTATAAAAGACACCTGGGAGACAGAAATCTTTCTGATTGAGAGGGGGTCAAATACTTATTTCCCTCATTAAAATGCAAATCAATTTATAACATTTTTGACATGCGTTTTTCTGGATTTTTGTTGTTGTTATTCTGTCTCTCACTGTTCAAATAAATCTACCATTAAAATTATAGACTGATCACTTCTTTGTCAGTGGGCAAACGTACAAAATCAGCAGGGGATCAAATACTTTTTTCCTTCACTGTAAATGAATAATTGTTGATGAACAGGACAATGTAATACGACAATTATACTGTTATCTCTCTTCACTTCCTCTTCTATACCTGTATCTACCACAGAAACATGGTGGAGCAACTCATCAGATGCTGACAGTGATGTATTTATACGTCTTCGGAGGAAGAGACATAGGGTACTGGTAATGAAGGTAAGACTAGTAGCCATGTCTGAGAGGTCAAATGTCATTGCGAACAAACCACATATAGATCACAGTCACATGCAGTCTGAAGTGTGTGTTAGTGAGTGCTCACTGTCATAGTCAGTTCTACAGTTCTACCCTCATATGTTAAAACACCTGTACTCACTGTCATAGTCAGTTCTACAGTATGAAATGATACAGTCCACACATACAGTCTAGATAATGAACTAATCTGTCAGGTAAACTATGAGGGGTGAGGGTCAGGCTGTAACACACACACCAAACAAGCGATGAATATATTCCTGTACCATGTTGTGTGTTTGTATGTGTGTGTGGCTATGTTCATGTTCTTTATATCAGTAGCCAATATTTCTATCCTTTTATTTATATCTTGTCATCCTTGTTATTTTAGAGACCCTCCATGTTGGATATACCAGCTCTGCTGCTGACCACTCTGGGAAAGCTCAGTGAAGAACAGCTGAAGAGATTTCTGTGCTTCCTGACTAGTGGCCAGCTGCCTGGCTTTCCTCCCATCCCAGAGATACAGCTGCAGAACGCTGACAGACAGGTCACAGTGGATCATATGGTGAAGAGATACGACTCTGAGGGAGCTGTGGAGATCACGCTCTGGATCCTGAGGAGGATGAATCTGGACCTGGGTGATCTTGCTGAGAAGTTAGAGAGAGATCACAGAGGAGGTAATTACAGGTGTTGTTCCTAGTCAGGATGTTGAGTGTTTCAAAAAAAGAGTCCCAGCTTCTTTACTATTTGGTTTTATAACATAGAAATGAGGATACAACATCTATGTTCCCTTTTGATAACACATCTCAGAAACGCAGGTAACACCTCTATAAACGGTCAATATAGAGTTTGTCATTTCAACTGTTTTCTCCTCAGTCCTCCAGGCCCCCAAAAAAACATTGAAGAAAATGCCAAGTTCTGTCACGATCGTCGGAGGACCAAGGCGCAGCGTGGAAGGTGAACATATTTATTAAATAATGAACAAAAACAACAAATCGATACGTGACGTACAAAAACACAAACCTACACAAGAACAAGATCCCACAAACACTGTGGGAAAACTGGCTGCTTAAGTATGGCTCCCAATCAGAGACAACAAGCAACAGCTGATACACGTTGCCTCTGATTGAGAACCACACTGGCCAACATAGAACTACAAAACTAGAACGAAAAACAAATGAAAACTCACACCCTGGCTCAACATACTAGAGTCCCCCAGAGCCAGGGCGTGACATACCCTCCCCAAAGGCGCGGACTCCGGCCGTGCCAACCAAACACCACAGGGGAGGGACCGGGTGGGCACTCCGCCTTGGCGGCGGATCCGGCTCGGGCATGATTCCCACTCCCTCTCCAACCCCCCAAAGTACCCCTGGTCGGTCTGACCCTGCTGGCGGAGCTGGACTGAACTACCGGTGGAGCGGGGATTGCTCTAGCTCCGGCGTGGAGCACTGACCGGTGCCGGACCAGGCACCGGTGGAACAGGCACGGCTGTGCCGGACTGACGACGCACACCACTGGCTTGGTGTGGGGAGCAGGAACAGGCCGAACCGGGCTGACGATGCGCACCATAGGCTTGGTGCGTGGGCAGGAACAGGCCGGGCCGGGCTGAAGATGCGCACCATAGGCTTGGTGCGTGGGCAGGAAACAGGCCGGGCCGGGCTGACGCGCGCACCACAGGCTCGTGCGGGAACAGGAACAGGCCGGACCGTATAGGGACACACACCACTGGCCCTACGCAGGGATCAGGAACGGGCCGGACCGGACTGGTAACACACCCCAGTACCTCTCGCCGTGCCTCTACACTTTCCCTCTCCTCTGTGACCAGTGGCCCCCTTAACCTGGCGGCCTCCTCTGCAAACCCGCTGGACCGCTCTGCTCGCGGCCTCCTGCTGCCCGTCGTCCACGGCGTGAGCCCCCCTAAACATTTTCTGGGGGTCTCTCCTCCCCGTGGGCCAGGCCCAGTCGAGGTTGATGTCCTTTAGCGATACCTCTGGCGTTGGCTCCTGGACACGCCGCTTGGTCCAGTGTTGGTGGGATCTTCTGTCACGGTCGTCGGATACAGAGGACCAAGGCGCAGCGTGGAAGGTGAACATATTTATTAAATAATGATTACACGAACAAAAACAACAAATCGATACGTGACGTCCAAAGGTGCAAAACACAAACCTACACAGGAACAAGATCCCACAAACACTGTGGGAAAACTGGCTGTTAGAGTATGGTTCCCAATCCAGAGACAACAAGCAACAGCTGATTCACGTTGCCTCTGATTGAGAACCACACTGGCCAACATAGAACTACAAAACTAGAACGAAAAACTAATGAAAACTCACACCCTGGCTCAACATACTAGAGTCCCCAGGGCCAGGGCGTGACAAGTTCCTCATCACATAGTCCTCCTAGAACCCCAGGTAAGAGTGAAGGAGATGGTCCTACAGATGTAGGATCTTAATTTGATCACTCTTTTGTTGCTGAGAATTTTCGTATACGGCAGGAAATGCAAACTTGTAGTGTATTGGAGTTTTTAAAAGTTTTCTGACGTTTGTATTTTCCACTTTAATTGAGCTTACGAAAAATGTATCAACCCCTACAAAAATGTCAATTAATTATAATATACATAATAGTTCACATTTCCTGTTGCTGCAGGATTATTTTCCTGCTGAAGCAAACTGGCTCAAATGAAGATCCTACATCAGCATTTAATACAAAGACAACTTTAAACCAATAACTAACTAAATTAGATATATACACTATTTCTGTGCAGATTCTCCTCTTCTCCTGGAACTCAATGATACCATTGTTGGACAGGCCTTCACCTTGCCATCAGCGACTGATGGGACAATAGAAGAAGAGAGCCAGGACTGTGCCAGAGTGCCTCCGTCTGACAGCTTACCTGAAGCCATGGACGAGTTAAGCATCGCAGAATGTAGAGTAGTGGACCAGAGCCTGTGTACTACTGACCCTCCCATGGTAAGACCTTCACTGGAAGGAAAGAAAGAAAGAGAGAAAGGAGAGAGAGAAAGAAAGACAAGTTGAATATGTTTCTATTAAACTACTCTTTAAACCCTTTAAAATCTATTGTTTTTACATTTTAGAGGTCTCCTGAAAACTTTAAACCAGAAATCTACTATCGTGAGGGCAAGGGAGCATACAGGTAACTCAGTATTATTTTACTTGTTTTCTCATGAATAGTTTGTAAGGACAATGCCTCATTTTTCAAATCATATTCAGGGAATGTAATTAAAATGTCATTCTTCACCATTGTTTGTTCTACAGGTTCCAGCGCCCCAGTGCAGGTCTGTTTCAGTGCAGTATAACATACCCGGTGTTTAGGATGGAGGGAGAGGGAGAGGTGCTCTATAGGACAGTCCCCTGGGACAGGAGGCTTCTAGCCCAGAGAGGCAAGAGACCTGCAGGACCCCTGTTCAAGTTTACATGCCTTAAGGGGTCTGTCTGTCAACTACACCTCCCACACTGTGAGATTCATTCTGGTAAGTAATACATTTCCAAGGAGGTTATAGACTACGTATTCTTAATCACCATCAGTAGCATCACTACTCCACTACTTGGTTGTTTTTGTCATCTGAACAGAAGACTAATGTTCTCTTTATCTCCTAGAGGGTGGATGTGACTTCCTGTCTGTAGCCCATGTGACTGATGATGACAGTACAGAGTTTCTCCATCCCCATGAGACAACAGAAACTCATGTCATATTAAACATCAATGGATTCAGCAAATATGGCATCACCAAGGATAAGGAAGCTCCTGTCTCTCCAATCCGTGGTCTGGTGCTACTATTTTACCAACTCCAACCTGATAAATATAATTCCACCCTAAATGTGTTGTTGCTGCCCAGAAATGTTGACATTGATGAGGTAAGTAGATTAGAGTTGTCAAACTCTTCTTTCGTTGGAATTCTATCAAACTTGTACTGTTGAACTCACCTTTTGCCTTATTTTGGGGTGTAACGTAACACTAAATGGTGAATCCAAACCAGGGGGGTCTCTCGCTCGCCAACCCAACATCTTAACCATTAAATCAAGACGATACCCTCAAGGTCCGAGGGCGACATTTGGGCTTCCATGTTTCTGTCACGAGTTACAAAGCCAGAACCCAGAAGCAGACCAGGACAAGGTAAGTGAAACGAAGGTGAGTGTTTATTTACAAATTCAAGAGTGATGCTGAATAATCCAGGGAACAGAGCGGGCGGCGTTGATTAGTTGTTGGGGGTACAGTGGTTGATCCAATCATGGCTCGGCAGCCGCCGACCACCAGGCAGAGGTTGGATGAAGGTTCCGGACGAGTGACTGCAGATGGAACAAAACGGAGGTAAGTAAACAACAAACCAGCAAGGTGCAAAACAACAAAACTAACGCTAGAAGCTCTAAGACTGATACTCTGGTAAACCTACTGTTCATGGCTAACGATCCGGCAGGGAATGGATGTTAGGCCAGAGCCTAAGAAGGGTGATGATCAGGACCAGGTGTGCAGATTGCTGATGGGATGCAGGTGCGGAAATCAAGAGAGCTCCCCGAGCGTTCCAGAACCCTCGGGAAACTGGAGATCCCGAGCAGAAAAACTAGTCCACAGACAGGACCCGACTCAGACTGCCGGGATCGTTACAGTTTCAGGCAGGGCTTACTGTCACGACTTCCTCCGAAGCTGCTTCCTCTCCTTGTTCGGGCAGGCTTCTGTGTTCGTCGTCACCGGCCTTCTGCCTCTCCTCATCTCATCATTCCATTAGTTTTGTCTTGTTTATTACACACACCTGGTTCATATTCCCCTCATTAGTAGCTGTATAAGTGTTCCCGCTGCCCCCTTGTCTCTGTGTGTGATTGTTTATTGTGGAGGTTATATGAGCTCGGTGGAGCGCCTTGTACTTTGTATCGACATATATACAGAATAAACCTTTATTCTGTGATTTACCCTCCTGCGCCTGACTCCGTCCAAATCACACGCCACAGCTACCTCACCATGACAGTGTGTTCCAAACCATTTTCAATCCTCTTAAGGTGTGTGAGAAAAGGAGGAGAAGGAATGGAGACAGAGAAATCTACATTGAAAACAATCCTAACTGTATACTAACCCCGGACCAAAAATACACCCTCTCCACCGATCTTACAGATGAACATCACATAGATCCAAAGGTAGGCTAATATATATATAACATGAGCTAGAGAGAGAGAGAGAGGAAATGTGTTAACACATGTACATTATTTTTGTGATGCTACCTTGATAAGAAATAGAAATCACGTACAATTCTGTTTGACATGATACTTATGCATTTTTTTCAGGATGCAGAGTTTGTGGATTATAATTCCTATGGAAACTACATGCCAACATTTCTGTTGCGTTTAAAAACTGTTGTTGAAGAAGTTAATCTTCTTCTGGAAGAACATGACGGTCCTGAAAATGAACGTGTATGGAACCGCCTTGTTTCACTACAAGGTAACTGAAATTCAGAGAGAGTGGGAGTTACTATAGAACTAGTAGTAATAATAGAATTTTACATTAGTAGCAATCATCATAATATATGGTTGTAGTGCTGTTGTTGATTTAATCTAATTATGATACAATTGAGTATTTCACCATATAAATGTAGTACATCACCTTCTCTTTTAATCCACAGCCTCACCAACAGAAGTGAAGTCTACAGGTAACTGGTCTCATCAAACCTTATACTTGTCTTAGTCTCATCAACTCACAATTCAATTGTGAACAACTCATATTCTCCTAATGGTTCTGTGTTGTGCGCCATTTGATTTGACCTGCGGTTTAACCTCATAAACTGCACCATAAATGTAAACGACTATATTCTTTATGGTCTGTCACTTATTTTGTTAAAGGTCCTGCACAGTCAAAATCATGTTTTTCATGAAATGTGATGATATTCGGATTAAATCTGATCAAAGTAGGATGACCAAAGTATGAGAAATGACTGTTGCTTCTGCATTGATAAAGTTATCATAAAGTTACTCATCCTCTCCCCCATGTCAACCACTTGGATTCAGGAGCTGGGATTATTAAAGGATTTTTGTGACATTATTTTCTTACCTAATTAAAATAAGTACCGCCTTGTAACCAACATCGCAGAAGGCGTATTCACAGAGGGGTGTGGTTTACATAGCAGCGTGTTCGATGAATAGGGGAAACCTGTAATTATATATTCTAAGGCAAATATACTTATAGGTTTCCGCTTTCATCTGTGTCTGGTGTTAGCTAGTTACTGGCTAGCTAGGTCTTTCACCAGCATGGAACAAAAATGGAGGAAAGTTAGCCCAAAACTCAGACACAATTGTCATGTCATTACATCAAGAGACAAACATGAGATTCATACAAACTTCTTGACATCATTGATAGTCATGATATATGACATATTAATTAATTAACATTGTCTGACTGAGTGGACAAAACATTATGAACACCTGCTCTTTCCTGACATAGACTGACCAGGTGAATCCAGATGAAAGCTATGATCCCTTATTGATGTCACTTGTTAAATCCACTTCAGTCAGTGTAGATCAGGGGTGTCAAACTCATTTTAGCTCATGGGCCACATGGAGGAAAATCTATTCCCAAGTGGGCCGGAACGGAAAAATCATGGTATATATAACTTAAAAACAACAACTTCAGATTGTTTTCTTTGTTTTAATACGATCAACATACAACATAAAGCTGGAGCCTGAGGACAGTGTGTCCAAAATAGTACAAGCACAACATCACTATTAATCATAAAACACGTCAAGTTTATTTGAAAATTCTAAAGAAAAAGAACACAAACACACAATGCCTCAGTGATTAACAGAACTGTTTCACAGATCACAGAACTATATCAGGGTGTCATTTCTCAGGCAGAAATTTAGATAAAAATAATGAAATCCTGTTCCCCAAACAAGTCAAGAATAGGTTAAATATACAAATAAAATCAATTAAAAACAATAGCACATCAACATAAAAACATATAAACATAAAGCTGGAGCCTGAGGACAGTGTGTCCAAAAGCACAACATCACTATTAATCATAAAACACCTCAAGTTATTTGAAAGTTCTGAGGACAAAGAACACACAAACACACAATGCCTCAGTGATTCACAGAAGTATATCACAGATCACAGAACTATATCAGGGTGTCTCATGTTGCACTTTAAGTGGGGTTGCATAGTTTATTTGACTCCTGATACCTGGCATCTTTTAGCTTTCACCAGCGCATCAATATCAGGCGTCACATCCTGGTGGCAGCCAACTTCAGGATGTGATTCAAGTGCTTGTGCGTGAGCCTTGAGCGCAGCTTTGTTTTATTTATGCTCATTACAGAGAAAACTTGCTCACAAAGATATGTGGCTCCAAACATGCACAACAGTTTTGCAGCGAGGGCTGTCAAGTTGGGGTAACCTGGCAAGAGATTCTGATTAAATGTGTCCAAGCCAGCTGCGGCAAATTTGCCCTTCAAATCCGAGTCACACTGCAAGTCTATTATTTCAAGTTGGATGTGGTCCTCTGTAGCTCAGCTGGTAGAGCACGGCGCTTGTAACGCCAAGGTAGTGGGTTCGATCCCCGGGACCACCCATACACAAAAAAAAATAAAAAATGTATGCACGCATGACTGTAAGTCGCTTTGGATAAAAGCGTCTGCTAAATGGCATATTATTATTATTATTATTATTATGCTGACGGGCAGATCAGCGGGATTCACGGTGAATGGCGAGCAAAAAACTTTGAAGTCTTTCTCCAGTTCACCAAAAATCTGAAAGCGTTGCTCAAACTCCTGTAACAGTCCCGTTATTTTATCTTTGAACCGCTTCATGTCTGCCACATGTTGGGTCGCGCACACATTTTTCAGACAGGGGAAGTGAGCTGCATCACCACCGGCAAGTTGCGTCTCCCACAATGACAGCTTCAACTTGAAAGAACGTATGCTGTCATAATACTGCGTGACAACTTTGTTGCGCCCTTGCAGCTGTTTGTTCAAGTTATTCAGGTGCTCTGTAACATCCACCATAAATGCAAGGTCCTGCATTCCCCCACTGGGAAGAGTATTATTACTGAGATAATTACTGATGTCCTGTATTGTAAGAGCAATACAATTGATGAATACTATTTTTCTGATATAAACTGATCATACTTTTAATGTCCTTAATATAAACACTTTGAGGTTATAGACCCTTTTTCTCTCTCTGTCCCAGCCCCTCTCCCTGCAGCCACTCCTGCCAGACCCCCTACTTTCTCAGGATGGGACTTCATTACCAAACACAAGAGTGCTCTAGAAACTCGCCTGGGACTCTTGCCGCGCATTCTGTCGCTTCTGGAGGATCACAAAGTTCTGAATGCTGAGGAGAGGGAGGAGGTGGTCAGCAAATCCACCGATATCCTAAAGAACCAAGCCCTGCTGAACATGGTGGTGAAGAAGGGGGCTCGTGCCCAGAAACAATTCTACCAGGTCCTGAAGGAAGTAAATCCCTACCTGGTCGAAGACCTGGAAGAGCAGACAGTCTGAGACAGGTGCCATGGATACCACCTCACAACCTTTAGAAGATATCAAAACATTTATCAGCGACAGAGAACAGTACTTTGAGGAGGAGCCATCCTGACCAGAGGTGGTTGGTGTGTAACGTGATTGGACCCCATTCTCACCAGCACTCCCATCAGTCTGTAGTTTACTATACAAGCCCCAGGTCTCAGGCAAGGTGACATCACTGTGAGGCTACTGTCTACCAGACAACCTACCTGTGTTACTCTGGTACACTGGCTGCAGACTACAAGATCAGGGACTCTATTCTTTATAGTCTCCCAATATAAAGGAGGAATATTTTTATATATCTGTACATTGAATTTCTATCTGGAACATGTTGAATGTTTAATCATCCTGGACAGGTCTCAGGCAACAACATGTGAGACTTAACATCTAGCAGACAACTGACTGGACAGCTGCACTGGCTGAACACAATATCAATATATATCTCTGTTTAGATATAGTGTTTATGTTTATATAATGGTATCTTTAAGAGCATCTTTTAAATTGTAATGTCATTATGTTCCAACAAAGGGGACTAGTGGGCTCCTTTTATGATAGATAAAGAGAAATAGACTCTCACTCTTATAGGTAATAGAAATAGACTCTCACTCTTATAGGTAATAGAAATAGACTCTCACTCTTATAGGAAGTAGAAATAGACTCTCACTCTTATAGGAAGTAGAAATAGACTCTCACTCTTATAGGAAGTAGAAATAGACTCTCACTCTTATATGAAAGAGAAATAGACTCTCACTCTTACAGGAAATAGAAATAGACTCTCACTCTTATAGGAAAGAGAAATAGACTCTCACTCTTATAGGAAGTAGAAATAGACTCACTCTTATAGGAAAGAGAAATAGGCAAAAATGTAGCTCTTGAGATTAAATATATATATTTTTTTCTACCATATCGACATTAATCAGACTGAATCTCAGGGACTCATTTCACTCTCAGGGAAATATGGTATATTTTGTAGTGTAGAAATATCTGGGATAGTGTTTTATAATTGCATTAATCTATTTTATCTCTCTGTCTCAATTCAATTCAATTGAGATTACAAATATACAGTGCATTTGGAAAGTATTCAGACCCCTTGACTTTTTCCACATTTTGTGACATTACAGCCTTATTCTAAAATGGATTAAATAAAAACATTTCCTCATCAATCTACACACAATATCCCATAATGACAAAGTGAAAACAGGTTTTTAGAAATGTTTGCAAATGTATTAAAAATAAAAAACAAATACCTTATTTACATAAGTATTCAGACCCTTTGCTATAAGACTCGAAATTGAGCTCAGGTGCAACCTGTTTCCATTGATTTTCCTTGAGATGTTTTTACAACTTGATTGGAGTCCACCTGTGGTCAATTCTATTGATTGGACACGATATGGAAAGGCACACACCTGTCTAAATAAGGTCCCACAGTTGACAGTGCATGTGAGAGCAAGAACCAAGCCATGAGGTCGAAGGAATTGTCCGTAGAGCTCCAAGACAGGATTGTGTCGATACACAGTGAAGAAAAAAAATTCTGCAGCATTGAAGGTCCCCAAGAACACAGTGGCCTCCATCATTCTTAAATGGAAGAAGTTTGGAACTACCAAGACTCTTCCTAGAGCTGGCCACACTGAGCAATCGGGGGAGAAGGGCCTTGGTCATGGAGGTGACACTCCCCATCCAACCTGACAGAGCTTGTGAGGATCTGCAGAGAAAAATGGGAGAAACTCCCCAAATACAGGTGTCCCAAGCATGTAGCGTCATACCCAAGAAGACTCAAGGCTGTAATCGCTGCCAAGGTGCTTCAACAAAGTACTGAATAAAGGGTCTGAATTCTTATGTAAATGTGAATATATATATATATATATATATATATATATATATATATATATATATATATATATATATATATATATATATATATATACAGTGGGGAGAACAAGTATTTGATACACTGCCGATTTGCAGGTTTTCCTACTTACAAAGCATGTAGAGGTCTGTCATTTTTATCATAGGTACACTTCAACTATGAGAGATGGAATCTAAAACAAAAATCCAGAAAATCACATTGTATGATTTTTAAGTAATTCATTTGCATTTTATTGCATGACATAAGTATTTGATACATCAGAAAAGCAGAACTTAATATTTGGTACAGAAACCTTTGTTTGCAATTACAGAGATCATACGTTTCCTGTAGGTCTTGACCAGGTTTGCACACACTGCAGCAGGAATTTGGCCCACTCCTCCATACAGACGTTCTCCAGATCCTTCAGGTTTTCGGGGGCTGTCGCTGGGCAATACGGACTTTCAGCTCCCTCCAAAGATTTTCTATTGGGTTCAGGTCTGGAGACTGGCTAGGCCACTCCAGGACCTTGAGATGCTTCTTACGGAGCCACTCCTTAGTTGCCCTGGCTGTGTGTTTCGGGGTCATTGTCATGCTGGAAGAGCCACGACCCATCTTCAATGCTCTTACTGAGGGAAGGAGGTTGTTGGCCAAGATCTCGCCATACATGGCCCCATCCATCCTCCCCTCAATACGGTGCAGTCGTCCTGTCCCCTTTGCAGAAAAGCATCCCCAAAGAATGATGTTTCCACCTCCATGCTTCACGGTTGGGATGGTGTTCTTGGGGTTGTACTCATCCTTCTTCTTCCTCCAAACACGGCGAGTGGAGTTAAAGCTCTATTTTTGTCTCATCAGACCACATGACCTTCTCCCATTCCTCCTCTGGATCACCCAGATGGTCATTGGCAAACTTCAGATGGCCTGGACATGCGCTGGCTTGATCAGGGGGACCTTGCGTGCGCTGCGGATTTTAATCCATGACGGCGTAGTGTGTTACTAATGGTTTTCTTTAAGACTGTGGTCCCAGCTCTCTTCAGGTCATTGACCAGGTCCTGCCGTGTAGTTCTGGGCTGATCCCTTATCTTCCTCATGATCATTGATGCCCCATGAGGTGAGATCTTGCATGGAGCCCCAGACCGAGGGTGATTGACCGTCATCTTGAACTTCTTCCATTTTCTAATAATTGCACCAACAGTTGTTGCCTTCTCACCAAGCTGCTTGCCTATTGTCCTGTAGCCCATCCCAGCCTTGTGCAGGTCTACAATTTTATCCCTGATGTCCTTACACAGCTCTCTGGTCTTGGCCATTGTGGAGAGGTTGGAGTCTGTTGAATTGAATGTGTGGACAGGTCTTTTATACAGGTAACGAGTTCAAACAGGTGCAGTTAATACAGGTAATGAGTGGAGAACAGGAGGGCTTCTTAAAGAAAAACTAACAGGTCTGTGAGAGCCGGAATTCTTACTGGTTGGTAGGTGATCAAATACTTATGTCATGCAATAAAATGCAAATTAATTACTTAAAAATCATACAATGTGATTTTCTGGATTTTTGTTTTAGATTATGTCTCTCACAGTTGAAGTGTACCTATGATAAAAAAT